>NC_064866.1:16562175-16857175 GCF_024139225.1 Suncus etruscus | reverse complement strand
GCTTCAGACATATTAACACTCAAAATTATAATTAAGTCCTTACAGTTGTTTAATAAGCACAATTTTAGACTTATTTTTATCTCCCAGTTGCTGGTGATAATGTGTTAATTTTCTAAATTTCTTGTTCATGCAAGCATGTTTAGAATTAAATGACCAGTTGCGATAATATTATTATAAATATGTAACTAGCATGAGGTATTGGTATCAATTTCATTGAGCTGATTAGTATTAATTTGGTAGTCATAGCTTATAGTTAAAAAAATCACCAACCACTAAAAAACATCTATGGTATGAAATGGTATATTGTCAATCTTTTGGCTTATTTTTCACTTACCAAAATGGACTGCAATAAAATTGCATTATGTTATGGGGGCCAGAGAGATAGCATGGAGGTAAGGCGTTTGCCTTTCATGCAGGAGGTCATCGGTTCAAATCCCGGCGCCCCATATGGTCCCTGTGCCTGCCAGGAGCAATTTCTGAGCCTGGAGCCAGAAATAACCCCTGAGCACTGCCGGGTGTAACCCAAAAACCACAAAAAAAAAATAAATAAATAAAATAAAATAAAATTGCATTATGTTCTTTTAATTAACAAATGGATAAAATTGTGGAAGTTCTTAAAGTTCATACATAATATCTATTTATTTGAAAATATTGTGATATTTTCCTCTGGTCCCCAATTTTAATTCCCTTAGAAGATTTTTATCCATAGCATTTTTAAAGGAAGTGTTCCCATTTAAAACTTTCATTTTTTTTACTAATTTATTAAATTAGTGTATTTGGAGTTTTCTTTTTGACTAGAAAAGTAATTGTTTTAGAAGAGAATAAAATGCCATGTAGGAATACTTCAAACTATTTTTAAAGGCGTTCTTGCAATGTAATGTTTAAACTTTCTAATGTCTTTTAAGGAATTTAAGACTTTTAGTTTAATTCATTGCATTTTCCTTTAACCTGATTTGAGTGTCATTACTTTGTCTGTGAAATTGAAAAAATGTATTTATTCTATTTAGAGAACTTTCATAAACCTGACCACTAATATTTTTAGTTAATATCTGTGCTATGTTTACAAAATTATTATCTTGCAAGTATCTTTCTCTTTTAGGATTTATCTATTTTTTAAGATGGGTAAGAAAAATGATTTACAATAAGGTTAAATTACTTACTGGTATTATATTTGTCATTGTCATACTTTTCCTTCATATTTCATTTCGTTTTTCATCCCCTTAGATGTTGTTTTTAATTTCATATTTTGTGAGGGAATATTGCTAGAGACATTTCTCACCCAGAGGTAAGAGTTGTATTGAAATTTAAACAGTTTAGATACTAGAGTTGTTTAGGGAATCGTTTTATTTTCACTCCAAAAGAAACAATTACTACTTTTGACATATAATTATAGTTGAATGATTGTACACGAATAAAATATATTTAATAATATAAAGTTCATTTGGTGGCTAGTTTGAATTAGCCATAATCATTAATTTAGTTCTGAAAATCATTCCTAGATAGGACCATTCCATTATATCAAGACTATTTTTATTTGTTATCAATACAGTATGCATTCTGTAATACTTTTTGATTTAGATGAATATGCATACCAGATATTTTTAAGAAATTTATTGCTATTTTAGTAATTCCACAAAATATCTACTGATATTTTAAAGTCATGAGAAAATTTTTGTCACATTTACAAAATAGTTAATTTATTTAACTAATAAGATATAGTTAGTGCATATATCTGCATTATATTAATAATATTTAATCTTCTTTATATTCCTTAATTGTATGAGCAAACATAATTTTATGACAAATATGTCAAAATTATTACAGGTCTCTCATAATTATTCTTTGTCTATGTGTAACAACAAAAGCAGATAGATAGATAGATAGATAGATAGATAGATAGATAGATAGATAGATAGATAGATGATAGAAAGATAGAGGATAGATAGATACATCTGAGTATAACAACAAAAAATATGAAGTCCTACCAAAAAACCAGAGTAGCACATTAAATTATATTTTTTGTTTGTTTGTTTTGGTTTTTGGGTCACACCCGGCAGTGCTCAGGGGTTACTCCTGGCTGTCCGCTCAGAAATAGCTCCTGGCAGGCACGGAAGACCATATGGGACACCGGGATTCGAACCAACCACCTTTGGTCCTGGATTGGCTGCTTGCCGCTGTGCTATCTCTCCGGGCCCCTAAATTATATTTTTAAATCATAGTGCCATAGGGTTGGATATATTGGTGAAAAAGGTGTCATTTTGAAATTCTTTTCTTTTCTCTTTTTTTTTTTTTTTTTGAATCACACCTATTGATGCTCAGGGAATACTCTTGGCTTTGAACTCAAAAATAGCTCCTGGCTTGAAGGACTATATGATCAGGGGATTGAACCATGGTCCGTCCTAGGTTAGTGAGTGCAAGGAAAATGCCCTACCACTTGCGCCACCACTCAGGCCCCCATTTTGAAATTTTTTATGTAAGCTAGCCATGTATAGCATTTTGTAAATCATTATTGTACATAATTGATTTTAGCTTTTTGAGAACAGGAGCACAAACAAATGGCAAGGAACACTGAGTAAAGCTGAAGTTTTTCAAAGAGTGATGGGGTAATTGTCAAAGAAATGGGATATCTAAGAAAGAATAAGTCCATTAATTCAAAATTTTAATGAGTACCATTGATATACAAGGTTGTATGTGTTTTAGACCTACAATTCCACACTTCCAAGACTTATGTTATCACACCTCTTTCACTACCAAAGCATCCCATTAAAAATCGGAAAAAAAGATGATACAGACATTTTATCATAGAAGACAGTAATGGGCAATAAGCAAATAAAAACTGCCCACTATCATTTGCAATCAGATAAATAGTAACTTTAAATATCTATACATAAGTATATACATTATAATATTATTTATAATAGTGAATTCCTGAAACAACACAAGACCATGATGACAAAGAAGAGAATTGTAGTATACTTATACAGCAGAAATCTGTTTAATTATATGATGAAATCTGGACCTTTAGGTAACATGGTTACAAATACATGTTGTTATACTAAGTAAATGAGTTAGATGAAAAAATGACAAATGCCTGGTGGTCTGAGTCTTAGATGAAACACACAAAAAAGCAAAGGGTAACGACATAGTTTCTTACTGTGTCTTTCTAATCTTCTTTTTATATTATTGTTAATTGTTAAAATATGTTATATGTACATATTGGATTTTTATTTATTTATACATGTTTTGGGATTATACTCAATAGTGATTAAGGCTGATTTCTGGCTTTCTGCTTAAAAATCACTCACAGAAAAATTAAAAAATATTTTAAATCTGTGCAAACAGTATTTGAATAAATGAGTGCAGCATATTCAGAAAATGGAATATTATTCAATGCTAAAAATACTTTAGCTAGCAAGTCATACAAAAGTATGGTGAAAATGCAAAATCTTAAAATAAATAAAAGGGTTGGTTCTCAGAAGGCTCACATGGATTGTATGAACATTGTTCTGAATATTTTCCTTGCTATTACATATCTCTGATATCTGTTGCCTCAACATATTAATTTCTTAATATTGGCGTTCTAGATTTCACATTGATTGGATGCCTTTGCTCTTATACATTTTGTATAGGGGATAGAGAATTATTGTAGCAAGTTAGGTGTATACCTTGCACGTGGCTGGCCTCTCTCCTTGGCCCACTGAGAGTGATCCCTAAGCACAGAGCTAGAAATAAGTTTTGACCACTGTCAGTTCTGACTAGCCAAAAAACAAACCAAGAAAACAAAAAACATTTTGCATAGAATGTGAAATCTCCTCTTTTGGAATGTTTTGGTAGTCATTTTATCTTTGGTTCAAAATTACAGGAATAAATAGAAACAGTTGCATTTGGTGAAGTGCAAAAGAGATAAATCATAGAAAAGAAATCATTCTCTATTTCTCTATATCTCTTCAAGGATGGACAAATATAAAGCAATTGTCAGCATATTGATGAGTAAAAAATCTAGGTGAGAAACTGTGAGTGATACCTGTGCGTGTTTTTCCACTGTCCTGTCTCCTGAACCTCTTGGGAGTGGGGCAAAAAGGGCCCAGAAAAATAGCTCTCCCAGAGGCTCCAAAAGAGCATGGCCGCTCTGCTTCGCGGCCGCGCACTCTTTCTAACCAATGAACCCCACCACAACACGCAAAAAATATCACACTACAAGTGTGACAATGGGGAAACCTCGCAGGCAAACACCATGCACAGAGAATAAAGACGGTAGTGTTTATTCGACAGATGAACCATCTGATTAACCTCTCAGATGAGTTTAGAATAGAAATATGAAAGATGTTTGTAGAACTCAAAGAAAGCATAGATCGATCTGAACAGAACACAAAGACAGAAATCAGAAAACTTCAAACTGAAATAACAATTCTGAAAAACACAGTAGCTCAAATGAAAACCTCAGTGGTGGATGGCCTCGCCAGCAGGGAAACAGCAGCTGAGGATAGAATCAGCGTGCTGGAAGATGAGATGCAGAAAAACTCAACACAGCAGAAGAAATTGGAAAAGAACCTTAAGACAAAAAATCAGGCAATGGAAAAAGTACTCAAGGTATGTGAACAGCTGAAAATAGAAGTCTTTGATAAACTCAACAGAAACAACATAAGAATCATTGGAGTCCGAGAGGCCAAGGTAGGAGATCCCCAGGAAGTATCAACTGTAAAAGACATCATCAAAGAGATACTCCCAGAGTTAAAGACTACATGCAATCAAATCCTGCATGCCCAAAGAGTACCAGCTAAAAGAGACCCAAAGAAAAACACCCCAAGACACATCCTCTTACAATGACAAATCCTACAGATAGAGATAGAATACTGAAAGCAACAAGATCAAAAAGGGAAATTACATTCAACGGAGCATCCCTAGGACTTACAGTGGAATAGGCTTGAGTTCTCAGACAATGTTCCCCAGACATACAATCACCTAATTTTTGACAAAAGAGCAAGAAATCCTAAATGGAGCAGGGAAAACCTCTTCAACAAGTGGTGCTGGAAGAACTGGTTAGTCACTTGCAAAAAAGTGAACATAGACCCCCAGTTAATATCATCTATGAAGGTAAATTTCAAATGGATTAAAGACCTTGATATCAGACCTGATACCATGAGGTATATAGAAAAACACGTAGGTAAAACACTCCATGACATTGAGACTAAAGGCATCTTCAAGGACGAAACTGCACTCTCCAAACAAGCAGAAGCAGAGTTCAACAGATGGGAATGCAGTAAACTGAGAAGCTTCTGCACCTCAAAAGAAATAGTGCCCAGGAAACAAAACTCACCCACTGAGTGGGAGAAACTATTCACCCAACACCCATCAGATAAGGGGTTAATATCCAAAATATGCAGGGTACTGACAGAACTTTAGAAGAAAAAAGCACCTAATCCCATCAAAAAATGCGGAGAAGAAGTGAACAGACACTTTGATAAAAGAAATATAAGTGGCCTAAAGGCACATGAATAAATGCTCCTCATCACTGATCATGATGGAGATGCAAATCAAAACAGCAATGAGATACCATCTCTCACCACAGAGATTGGGACACATCACAAAGAATGAGAACAATCAGTGCTGGTGGGGATGTGGAGAGAAAGAAACTCTTATCCACTGCTTGTGGGAATGCCGTCTAGTCCAACCTCTATGGAAAGCAATATGGAGATTCCTCCAAAAACTAGAAGTTGAGCTCCCAATTGACCCAGCTATTCCACTTCTAGGAATATACTCTAAGAACACAAGAATACAATACAAAACCCCTTCCTCACACCTATATTTATTGCAGCACTATTCACAACAGCCAGGCTCCGGAAACAACCAAGATGCCCTTCAACAGACGAATGGCTAAAGAAACTGTGGTACATATACACAATGGAATATTATGCAGCTGTCAGGAGAGATTAAATCATGACATTTTCCTATACATGGATATACATGGAGTCTATCATGCTTAGTGAAATAAGTCAGAGTGAGAGAGAGAGAGAGAGAGAGAGAGAGAGAGAGAGAGAGAGACGCAAAATAATCTCACTCATCTATGGGTTTTAAGAAAAATAAAAGTCATTTTTGCAACAATCCTGAGACAATGAGAGGAGAGCTGGAACTTCCAGCTCACTTCATGAAGCTCACCACAAAGAGTGGTGAGTGCAGTTATAGAAACAACTACACTGAGAACTACCATAATCATGTGAATGAATGAGGGAACTGGAAAGCCTGTCCAGAGTACAGGTGCGAGTGGGGTGGGATGGAGGGAGATTTGGGACATTGGTGGTGGGAATGTTGCACTGGTGAAGGGGGGTGTTCTTTCCATGACTGAAACCTAATCACAATCATATTTGTAATCAAGATGTTTAAATAAAGAAAAATAATTAAAAAAGAACTTGGAATGTAGCAGTGAAATAAAGGAAACATTTCTCTTTTCTTCTTTTGCAAAAAGATAAAAAAAATCTAACAAGTAACACATTTTATAAATAAAGGAGAGGTTTGGAAAAACTCAATAATTTATTACAAGGTTTTCAGACCAAACAGATTCAAAATTATTAGTTATTAATTGGAGAACATACTTTGCATGTGAAAGTCCCTGGTTTAATTCTTCCACTATGCAGCATCAGTACCAAGTGGTGTCCTCTCCCTATCTCCAAACAAAACCTTTACTTCCTCAAGTTATCTCCTGAAACAAAGGCTGATGGGAAGAGAGGAAAGAGTTTTAGGGTAACACAGAAAGGTAAAACAAAAGTATGCAGATTTAATTTTTTCTTTGGAATCAGGAATTTAAATATTACCAGTGATATCTTTACAAAGTTATTCCTTATAATGTGTTAGCTTCTTTTTCAGAAGCAGAAGCACCACAAATTTTCAAATCCCTCTTATTACAAAAATAAAAACTTTTAAAAAACTTTTCCCATACCATTTCATTTATGATCTTAGTTTCAAGCAAGTATTTCAGAGAAGAAAATTTGCAATTATCTGCAGTTCATTTTTTTAACCTTAGAATTAACTATTCTAATAATGGATGATACTTTGTACTAAATGTTCTCAATAAAAGAGTATAGGTGGAGGTTAGAGTATAGGTGGAGGCTGTATTGCAAATTAGGGGTATTAAATTAAGAGAAATATATACCAAAATCTCAACTGTCAGTTAAAAGACTGTAGAGGGATGGAAGAAGGAAGTATTCCCCTAGAGGTAACACAAGGCCATGGCTTTTCTGTGGGGATAGGATGCCTTAACTTTGTGCATAGGTACTACAAACTTGAACTTTATTATAACCAGATTGCCTAAAACTGTTCTTAAAATAAATAACAAATATAAATAATTTATTATGGAATCCACAGAAAAATTGAAAATGTCTCCAAACCAAAACATTTTCCGAAGACATATTTCAAGATGTTCAATTTTTATTTAATTTCATATACTTTTGAACTCCCTATAATTTCCTATATTCACAACTTGTATACTAGTATCCCCTAATTTTGTTTTATTTTGCACATTGCATCCTTGAATCTCCTGATTCATCACTCTAAGGCTTACTTGATGATATTTTGAGGTTCAATAAGTACAGACTCTCAAGCCAAATTATTTGCTTTATTTTCAAATGCTTTTCTATATTCTTGAGTTCAATTGTTTATTTTTTTATGACTAAAGCTTTTCTGAAGCTCTTTAGTCTTTATCAGCTTTATGTTTTCAAGTATTTTCCATATATTTTATTTAAGTTAATCAAAATAGAGCCAGACAAATTTTTAGAAATGGATAAAATGTTAAATTACTATTTAATTTTGAAGCTAAAAACTACATGTTTTTGTTAACTGACATTTCAACGAAATAATTTAGTATATTTATAGGAATTAGTTTTCAAATGATCAAGTTAAGTTTGAAATAATTAAAAATAACTTTGTCTGACCTGTTGAGTTCAATGGTTAAAGGTCTGTAGAATTGCAAATTATGAGAGACTAAGCTAGATTAGTTAATTGAATTTTTATATTATTATTTTTTAGTTTTATGATTTTATCATAAAATATGTATTTTGTTACCTTCATACTTTTTTTTTTTGTTTTGTTTTGTTTTTGGGCCACACCTGGCAGTGCTCAGGGGTTACTCCTGGCTGTCTGCTCAGAAATAGCTCCTGGCAGGCACGGGGGACCATATGGGACATCGGGATTCGAACCAACCACCTTTGGTTCTGGATCGGCTGCTTGCAAGGCAAACACCGCTGTTCTATCTCTCCGGGCCCTACCTTCATACTTTTAAATCCTTTTTTTTTTCAAAAGAAAATGTTCTATCATTGAGTATGCCACATCTAGCTGTGTATAATCAAAAGGTACTTTGGTGTGAGATAAATATCAATGTAATGTTTAAGGACAGATAATGTCAAAGATACATTTTAATATGTATTTCATTAAATATTTATGAAATTAATTATGTTTAAATCTTTGTTAATTAATTTTTGTTACGTGTTAAAACATACAATTTCACAAACATTTTTAAATAATAGTGTTAGGACTCATATTATAGGGTATATCCTAAAAATGTGTTTATTCCTTTCTGTCAATTCACAATCTAGCGATTGTAATGAAAATTATTGTTTAACTGTGACATAATTCTTAGAATTATTATAATATGTTTCTAAGTACATGTTTAGTTTACCCAAGAAACAGGTGCTATTTATGTTAAGCTCCATATTAAATGTAATAATTTATTATATAAACTTTTTCTTTTTTGGAATATCTACATTAAATAAAAGTTAGGATTAATGAAAATAACACTTACCATTAACTGATATTTTTCTAAATGAAATTTGACAGGGTTTTTAATTTCTATAAATAAAATTTCATTTCTATCTAGCACATTTTTATAAAAGTATTCAAAATGAAAAACATTTATAAATTCTTTTTACTCCAACAACAAAGTACTTCATTCAAAACTATTTATCCTTTAAATATGTTCCTGACATGTGCTTCAAGAAAGATGAAGTAAAGTTAGCTATCAAATATTTTCATAGAACTTTTGATTTACTGATGATGTTATTAACAACTTCAGAAAAGTTAATATGGTAAGACTATTCATTGAATATATAATATAATATATTAGCATCATGAGATAGAACCCCATTGACCATATACATATAGGAATATCCATGTCATTTTATATATAAGAAATCATTATTACTTAATTTTTATTTAATAATTCAAAAGAAAAAATATCCACAAACTTATTATTAATAATGCATTAGTTATTGAATAATTGATGCAGATATATTTTCAAAATGATTTTTATTTCTAATTTTATATATATTGCATTTGGGGAGGTTAGAACCACACACAATAGAGCTCAGAGTTGCTCCTGGCTTTGCACTCAGGGATCGCTCCTGGTGAGACTTGGGGAACCATAATGTAGAGGCTCAAATTTAGGCTACATGCAGGCAAATGAGCTGTCTGCTATACCATTGTTAGCTCTTTCATGGATATTTTTATACATTTATGTTCTACACTTTATTATCAAAAAGTATACTCCCTGTTATAAAGAGCAATTTTTTCTTATGGGTAGTTCTAAAAGATCTGATTAGTGATTTAATATTTTTTCTGGTGTATTTTTTATCCTTAATATAAATTAATAAGTCATAATTTTTTATAGATTTTCTAAGGAGGAGCACACAGAAAAATTATTATAGTATCTCAGTAACATATTGTAAGAGGGAATATTTCTTGTAGGGTAGTTCAATTACAAAATAATAAAACAGGAACAAAACACAATAAAATGTGTTTTTTTTTTCTATTTGTTTCAGTAAGTTTAGCACAGCAGGAACTGTGGCAGTTTCCTTGGTTGGTGTCAGATTTGCAGTTTGAAATCTAACTGCAAATGGGGGTTCTTTTAAAAACATCATATATAAGCTAATAACCTTAACCATATAAATGAGATAATTATACAGTGTTTTTAATATTTTAATTTGTTTTTATGGTAATAATTTTATTACTTCAGTGGTGAAAATATGTATTCATTAAAAAAGATCAACAAAATTGTATGTTTTAGGACATGTAAGTTCTTAAACTTTGAATTATTACTTTCTTGTGTTTGCCTTTTTTCTAATGCCTATTTTCTTGATTGTGTCTTGATGAGTAAGTAGTTAAGTTTTACTTGAGGAAGAAATGGTAATGATGGTATAAATGCAAAAAGATTAAACAAAAGATAGATTCCAATATAATTTTTGAAAAATTATCTGAACTTATGGCCTGAGGTCATGTCTTAGACTAGTGCAAAAGAGGACAAAACAATTTGATATGGATTTGTTGAAATATATATCATCCTTTCTTCTTTCTTTTAAATGTTAAAAGGTCTAGGTTCAAAAGGTCAGCCAAAGCAAAATGATTAATTAGGAGAGCTGATCTTCTCAATTCTCAATTGTGCTCTGTAACCTACCTAATTCAGAGTCATTCAACTTTCAAAATTTTTGTTTTAAAAAAATGTATTTGGGGGGGAGGGTGGAGAGATGGTAAGACATATGTCCTGCATGTTATCTATCTGCATTTAAACTCTGTACCACATATGATCCCTCAAAATCTCCAGGAGTAATCCCTGAGCAATGATGTGGCATGACTCAAAAATGAAATTCAAATTATAATTATTATGTATAAGTAATTTTTTGTAAACCCATTTTATCTTTGTTGTCAAGTGAAAGTACTTGGGTGATGGGGTTGGAAAGATAATACAATAGGTCAGTCCCTTGCTTTGCATGAGGCCTACCCTAGTAAGATCTTCAGCACCACAGTTTCCCAAACTTTACCAGGGTCATCCTAGACACAGAGCCAGGACAAGCATGACAAGTGTTAGCCCCAAATGAAGCAATATAATATAAATATTCTCAGTGAAAAAATGGGATTTCAAGGCGTCAGACTAGCTCAGTCGGTAGAGCATGGTACTAAATCTCAGGGTCATGAGTTGGAGCCCCAAGTTGGTGGATGTAGCTTCAGGGCAGGAGAGATAGCATGGAGGTAAGGCATTTGCCTTGCATGCAGAAGGACAGTGGTTCAAATTCTGGCATCCTATATGGTCCCCAGAGCTATTTCTGAGTGTAGAGCCAGGAGGAACCCCTGAGCACTGCTGGGTATGACCCAAAAAAACAAACAAAAATGGGATTTCAAATAAGAAAAGATATGTATATGTATGTATATATGACCTTTCCATTTTGAAATATATATGTGTGTATATATACACACCTAAAGTTTTATTTAAATATAAAACTCTGCTTTAAACAAAGAAGAGTAAGATTTCAACAGTGTCCTGCAGTGACTTCTGAAAATATAACTAGTTTCTTATAATAGAATTATTTGAGGAAACAGGTAGTGTACCCAAACGAAAATAGTTCTTTGAATAGTAGAATTTGTTTGTGACTCATTGGTTCCCTAAAGCAATATTTAAAGTTTTTGTTGGAGCAGGAATGACTCTGCACATGCTTGATGACTTCTGGGCGTATGGAAGTATTGTTGAGGCTCCATATGGGGAGACAGTGAAATGAGTCAGAAAGAAACTTTTAGTCTTGCCCTCTGACATATTGGCAGTTCTTATTCAGGAAGAAGAGAAAGTTGTCTTAATTAAGGCTAGATTCATATGTTCATAATTAAATAGTTTTTAAAAACCTGAAAGAATCACTGTGAGCCAACTGTCAGAATTATGCTGTATCCAACTACAAATTTATCTGGAAGGCATTTTACTGCCAAGCTATTGGAATATATATTCTGAACAGCATGACTCCATGCCCTTACCTCCCAGCCATACCTCAAGCCACTACAATCTGGCTTTTTTGCATCCTTTGAAAAAAGACTATTATTACCATTCTATAAAGTAAAATCTCAATTGTCATATTAAGTTATTTTAAATTGATTAATTTTGTTATTTACCACTTAAACTTAAGAAATAAAAAAGATATTAAAGTAAGTTTGTCTGGATATTGTGCACTTCCTGTCAAATCATAAAATAATCTTAAACCAATTTAAAAAGTGGGATGGAGATTTGAAGAGACATTTCTCTGAAGAGAATACACAGATGGCCGAAATGTAGATAGAGAATGGATCATCATTACTGACCATATGGGATATGCGAATGATGGCCATAACGAGATTCTGCCCCACACCTGGGAGAATGACTTACATCAAACATAGCCAATAATGATTGGTGTAGAGTTTGTTGAAGACAAGAAACTCTCATGCACCACTGATGGGAATCTAAATTTGTGCAACCATTTTAGAAAGTGTAATACACTTCCTTCAAGAAAGCAAAGAAAGAGCTACCATATGATCCAGCAACTCTTTCTATTAACTATACAAAGAGTGTCAAAACATTAATTCAATAATTTATATTCACTGGGATGTTTACTGTAGAGTCATTTACAATAGGCTAACCCATGAAATTGCTAAGGATAGGATAAGGAAGATGTGGTACATTTGTAAAAATTAAAGAAAAAATGGCATTCTCAAAAAAATGGAAAGCTTTTAGGTATTCATATGAAGCAACAAGTTAAGTCAGAAGATTGAGGACAGATAATGGACCATTTATCTCTCTATACAGTAGATGGACAAAGAAATTTAAAAATGTAAAGGATGGGCCAGGGTGATAGCTCAAAGGGCTAGAGTAAATGCTTTGCAAACAGGACCTCCTCTTTTGATTGCAGCAACATATAAATCTCACAAGCATGGTTCCTCTATGTCACAGATAAAACAAAGCATTACAAAAATACCCAAAAGATTGAATACTGTAATAGGAACCTCCTAAGGCTAGGGCTAACCTGGATCTGATCCTTGCTGTTCATGCATGGAATCAATCTCATCACCTGTAGAAGTTATGCAGGTATGCTTATTCTTGAGCTGTTTCCTTGGCTTCTTTTCTTTAGTATGTTATTACTTCACAGCATAGAGTATTCCAGAGGCCTTAACAGCATGAAGATCTGCACTAATAGAGGAATTTAGCTAGCAAAATAAGATGTGGGACTGGAGAGATAGCATGGAGGTAAGGCGTTTGCCTTTCATGCAGAAGTCATCGGTTCGAATCCCGGCATCCCATGTTGTCCCCCGTGCCTGCCAGGAGCAATTTCTGAGCATGGAACCAGGAATAACCCCTGAGCACTGCCGGGTGTGACCCAAAAACCACACACATACACACACACACACACACACACACAAAAGATGTTAAGAGACACATATCGCAAGTATGGGATATTTGAATTAAGTAAATTATGAAGGAATACACCTTCTGAATACAATGGAGTTCTGATTTTGGCTCATGAACACTTATTTTTCCCTTCTCTCTTCCAATGGAATAATTCAACACTGCAGGTAGAAATGAGTCTCACCTGCTGAAAGATATGTTTTTCATTTATCATTTTTGAAACATAGGAATTTAGATAAGTCATTGAGATCCTGTAATTTGTTATAGATTTTAAAGAACCTGGATTAAAGTATTCTCAGTGAAAACTCCACGGGAGAACATCTTGAAACAACAATCTCAAGAAACAGGTCAGACTGGGATAAAGAGCAAAATCACAGAGTAGCAATACAGTTTATTTCCTTGTCATGATGGATCACATAGATTGTACTTCACCTTTGTTATTTTAGATAACTGCAGTGGAGTTTTAGAGGCAGATGTTTTTCTCAGGATGAAAACTTAGAAAGTATAAATCTGCCTCTAGAAATCAATGTTATATTGCAATTTCTTTGAATTAATTTCTTTGATTAATTTTCTTTCTTTTTTTTTTTTTTTTTTTTTTTAATTTTTTTTTTATTTAAACACCTTGATTACATACATGATTGTGTTTGGGTTTCAGTCATAAAAGGAACACCACCCATCACCAGTGCAACATTCCCATCACCCAAGTCCCAAATCACCCTCCTCCCCACCCAACCCCCGCCTGTACCCTAAACAGGCTCTACATTTCCCTCATACATTCTCAATATTAGGACAGTTCAAAATGTAGTTATTTCTCTAACTAAACTCATCACTCTTTGTGGTGAGCTTCCTGAGGTGAGCTGGAACTTCCAGCTCTTTTCTCTTTTGTGTCTGAAAATTATTATTACAAGGGTGTCTTTCATTTTTCTTAAAACCCATAGATGAGTGAGACCATTCTGCGTTTTTCTCTCTCTCTCTGACTTATTTCACTCAGCATAATAGATTCCATGTACATCCATGTATAGGAAAATTTCATGACTTCATCTCTCCTGACAGCTGCATAATATTCCATTGTGTATATGTACCACAGTTTCTTTAGCCATTCATCTGTTGAAGGGCATCTTGGTTGTTTCCAGAGTCTTGCTATGGTAAATAGAGCTGCAATGAATATAGGTGTAAGGAAGGGGTTTTTGTATTGTATTTTTGTGTTCCTAGGGTATATTCCTAGGAGTGGTATAGCTGGATCGTATGGGAGCTCGATTTCCAGTTTTTGGAGGAATCTCCATATCGCTTTCCATAAAGGTTGAACTAGACAGCATTCCCACCAGCAGTGGATAAGAGTTCCTTTCTCTCCACATCCCCGCCAACACTGTTTATTCTCATTCTTTGTGATGTGTGCCATTCTCTGGGGTGTGAGGTGGTATCTCATCGTTGTTTTGATTTGCATCTCCCTGATGATTAGTGATGTGGAACATTTTTTCATGTGTCTTTTGGCCATGCGTATTTCTTCTTTGACAAAGTGTCTGTTCATTTCTTCTCCCCATTTTTTGATGGGGTTAGATGTTTTTTTCTTGTAAAGTTCTGTCAGTGCCTTGTATATTTTGGAGATTAGCCCCTTATCTGATGGGTATTGGGTGAATAGTTTCTCCCACTCAGTGGGTGGCTCTTGTATCCTGGGCACTATTTCCTTTGAGGTGCAGAAGCTTCTCAGCTTAATATATTCCCATCTGTTAATCTCTGCTTTCACTTGCTTGGAGAGTGCAGTTTCCTCCTTGAAGATGCCTGTAATGTCCTGGAGTGTTTTGCCTATGTGCTGTTCTATATATCTTATGGTTTTGGGGCTGATATCGAGGTCTTTAATCCATTTGGATTTTACCTTTGTACATGATGTTAGCTGGGGGTCTAAGTTTAATTTTTTGCAAGTGGCTATCCAATTGTGCCAACACCACTTGTTGAAGAGGCTTTCCCTGCTCCATTTAGGATTTCCTGCTCCTTTATCAAAAATTAGATGGTTGTATCTCTGGGGAACATTTTCTGAGTATTCAAGCCTATTCCACTGATCTGAGGACCTATCCTTATTCCAATACCATGCTGTTTTGATAACTGTTGCTTTGTAGTACAGTTTAAAGTTGGGAAAAGTAATTCCTCCCATATTCTTTTTCCCAATGATTGCTTTAGCTATTCGAGGGTGTTTATTGTTCCAAATGAATTTCAAAAGTGTCTGATCCACTTCTTTGAAGAATGTCATGGGTATCTTTAGAGGGATGGCATTAAATCTGTATAATGCCTTGGGGAGTATTGACATTTTGATGATGTTAATCCTGCCAATCCATGAGCAGGGTATGTGTTTCCATTTCCGTGTGTCCTCTCTTATTTCTTGGAGCAGAGTTTTATAGTTTTCTTTGTATAGGTCCTTCACATATTTAGTCAAGTTGATTCCAAGATATTTGAGTTTGTGTGGTACTATTGTGAATGGGGTTGTTTTCTTAATGTCCATTTCTTCTTTATTACTGTTGGTGTATAGAAAGGCCATTGATTTTTGTGTGTTAATTTTGTAGCCTGCCACCTTGCTATATGAGTCTATTGTTTCTAGAAGCTTTTTGATAGAGTCTTTAGGGTTTTCTAAGTAGAGTATCATGTCATCTGCAAACAGTGAGAGCTTGACTTCTTCCTTTCCTATCTGGATTCCCTTGATATCCTTTTCTTGCCTAATCGCTATAGCAAGTACTTCCAGTGCTATGTTGAATAGGAGTGGTGAGAGAGGACAGCCTTGTCTTGTGCCAGAATTTAGAGGGAAGGCTTTCAGTTTTTCTCCATTGAGGATAATATTTGCCACTGGCTTGTGGTAGATGGCCTTCACTATATTGAGAAAGGTTCCCTCCATTCCCATCTTGCTGAGAGTTTTGATCAAGAATGGGTGTTGGACCTTATCAAATGCTTTCTCTGCATCTATTGATATGATCATGTGGTTTTTATTTTTCTTGTTATTGATGTTGTGTATTATGTTGATAGATTTACGGATGTTAAACCAGCCTTGCATTCCTGGGATGAAACCTACTTGATCGTAGTGGATGATCTTCTTAACGAGGCATTGAATCCTATTTGCCAGGATTTTGTTGAGGATCTTTGCATCTGCATTCATCAGTGATATTGGTCTGTAATTTTCTTTTTTGGTAGCGTCTCTGTCTGGTTTAGGTATCAAGGTGATGTTGGCTTCATAAAAGCTATTTGGAAGTGTTTCTGTTTGTTCAATTTCATGAAAGAGTCTTGCCAAGATTGGCAGTAGTTCCTCTTGGAAAGTTTGATAGAATTCATTAGTGAATCCATCTGGACCTGGGCTTTTGTTTTTCGGCAGACATTTGATTACTGTTTTAATTTCATCAATGGTGATGGGGGTGTTTAGATATGCTACATCCTCTTCCTTCAACCGTGGAAGATTATAAGAGTCCAAGAATTTATCCATTTCTTCCAGGTTCTCATTTTTAGTGGCGTAGAGTTTTTCAAAGTAGTTTCTGATTACCCTTTGAATCTCTGTCATATCAGTAGTGATCTCTCCTTTTTCATTCCTGATACGAGTTATCAAGTTTCTCTCTCTCTCTTTCTTTGTTAGGTTTGCCAGTGGTCTATCAATCTTGTTTATTTTTTCAAAGAACCAACTTCTGCTTTCGTTGATCTTTCGGATTGTTTTTTGAGTTTCCACTTCGTTGATTTCTGCTCTCAGCTTTGTTATTTCCTTCTGTCTTCCTGTTCTTGGGTCCTTTTGTTGAGCATTTTCTAGTTCTATTAGCTGTGTCATTAAGCTACTCAGGTAAGCTCCTTCTTCCTTCCTGATGTGTGCTTGCAAAGCTATAAATTTTCCTCTCAGTACTGCTTTTGCTGTGTCCCATAAGTTCTGAGAGTTTGTGTCTTTATTGTCATTTGTTTCCAGGAACCTTTTTATTTCCTCCTTGATTTCATCTCGGACCCACTGGTTATTGAGCATGAGGCTGTTTAACTTCCAGGTGTTAAAGTGTTTCTTCTGAGTCCCTTTGGAGTTCACAAATAATTTCAGAGCCTTGTGGTCAGCGAAGGTAGTCTGCAAAATTTCTATCCTCTTGATCTTATGGAGGTATGTTTTATGTGCCAGCATGTAGTCTATCCTGGAGAATGTACCATGTACATTGGAGAAGAATGTGTATCCAGGTTTCTGGGGATGGAGTGTCCTATATATATCCACTAGGCCTCTTTCTTCCATTTCTCTCCTCAGGTCAAGTATATTCTTGTTGGGTTTCAGTCTGGTTGACCTGTCCAGTGTTGACAAAGCCGTGTTTAGGTCCCCCACAATTATTGTGTTGTTGTTGATATTATTTTTCAGATTTGTCAGCAGTTGTATTAAATATTTTGCTGGCCCCTCATTCGGTGCATATATGTTTAGGAGAGTGAATTCTTCCTGCTCTACGTACCCCTTGATTAATATAAAATGTCCGTCTTTGTCCCTTACAACCTTCCTGAGTATAAAGTTTGCATTATCTGATATTAGTATGGCCACTCCAGCTTTTTTATGGGTGTTGTTTGCTTGGATAACTTTTCTCCAGCCTTTTATTTTGAGTCTATGTTTGTTCTGACTATTCAGGTGCGTTTCTTGTAGGCAGCAGAAGGTTGGATTGAGTTTTTTGATCCATTTAGCCACTCTGTGTCTCTTAACTGGTGCATTTAGTCCATTGACGTTGAGAGAAAGAATTGTCCTGGGATTTAACGCCATCTTTATTTCAAAATTTGGTGTGTCTTTTGGGTAGTCTTGTCTTAGATTAGGTCTTTCAGTTTTTCTCTTAAGACTGGTTTTGTGTCTGTGAAGTTTCTGAGCTGTTTTTTGTCTGTGAAACCATGTATTCTTCCATCAAACCGGAAAGTGAGTTTTGCTGGGTATAGTATTCTGGGTGAAGCATTCATTTCATTCAGTCTTGTCACAATATCCCACCACTGCTTTCTGGCATTGAGCGTTTCTGGTGACAGGTCTGCTGTAAATCTCAGGGAAGCTTGCTTGAACATGATTTCCCCTTTTGATCTTGCTGTTTTCAGAATTCTGTCTCTATCTGTGGGATTTGTCATTGTGACTAGGATGTGTCTTGGGGTGGTTTTTCTGGGGTCTCTTTTGGTTGGTACTCTTCGGGCATGCAGGATTTGATCACATATATTCTTTAGCTCTGGAAGTTTCTCTTTAATGATGTTCTTGACCATTGATTCTTCCTGGAAATTTTCTTCCTGGGTCTCTGGGACTCCAATGATTCTTAAGTTGTTTCTGTTGATCTTATCATAGACTTCTATTTTCGTCTGTTCCCATTCTTTGACTAATTTTTCCATTGTCTGCTCATTTGCTTTAAGTTTTTTGTCCAATCTCTCCTGCTGTATGGAATTGTTATGTATCTCATCTTCCACAGCACCAAGTCTATTCTCAGCTTCTGATACCCTGTCCCAGAGCTTATCCATTTTGTCATTCACTTCGTTTACTGAGTTTTTCAGGCCTGTTAGTTGACATGTTATTTCAGTTTGGAGTTTTGTCATTTCTGCCTTCATATTTTCTTGGTTCTTATTAGTGTTCTGTTCAACTCGATCCATGGTTTCTTGGAGTCTGTTGAGCACCTTCCATATTGCTAGTCTAAAGTCCTTATCTGAGAGGTTGATTAGTTGTTCAGTCATTATCTGGTCCTCAGAATTGTCATCTTCATTCTCTATGTCTGATGCTGGCCTGCGCTGTTTCCCCATTGTCACATTTGTATTGTGGGTTTTTCTACGTGTTGTAGTGGTATTCATTGTCTATATGATGTAGGCAGCACACTCCTCTGGCTCCTCCCTTTCTGGATGGGCTGACTTGCCTCTAAGGGAGGGGAGTCCTCCGTGGATGAAGCCTCACACTGGGTCAAATCTTAGGCCCGAGCATGTAACAGAGAAGACAGTCCAGAGAGAAATGTTTGCTTCTGTGATATAGCGCCGTTCTTAGTGTGATTTTTCCTTCTTGTTGCAATGGAGTTCTTTCCTTAGAAAGAGTGCACGGCCGCGTAGCGAAGCGGAGCGGCCGTGCTCCTCTGAGCCTCTTTTTGCCCCACTCGCAAGAGTTTCACGCAAGAGGACAGTAGACAGACATAGACAGGTCACACTCACAGTCTTTCACAGCTGAGCCCCACTGGGCCGGTGTACTTTCGCGGATTTTCCCCGCCTGGTGTCACACACAGGGAGCCAGCTTTTGCAAAGGATAGCCGGTTTTTATGCTCTGAAGTCCCTCCCTGAAAATGGCGTCTGGGCGAGCGAGGTTTCTGGAGGCTCTTTTTGCCCCACTCGCAAGAGTTTCACGCAAGAGGACAGTAGACAGACATAGACAGGTCACACTCACAGTCTTTCACAGCTGAGCCCCACTGGGCCGGTATACTTTCGCGGATTTTCCCCGCCTGGTGTCACACACAGGGAGCCAGCTTTTGCCTCTTTGATTAATTTTCAAAGCAGGGTCACCTTTTATTTTTATGATTATGGATCATTACATAATATACAAAAAGATCGAGGTTACTAAAATGTCAGACTTTTGGAATGTTATGTTGATTGACTTTAGGAAACTGAGTAACCATTGTACATATTGTATGCATGTCCCTCCATATAACTTTTTGGATGAGGAAGGTTTTGTCACTGTAAAAAGTGTATGTAGTTCCATAAATATCTTCTATGGAACAGGTGTGTTATCTAACGACCCTGAAGAAGGAAGTGTGAACATTTTTTGTGGAAGAACAAGACTTTTCAGACAGTAGATAATCTTTCAAACATGGTAACACTTATTGTATAACTAAAACTACATTTCAATCTTTTATTTATTTTAAATGGTATTCATGGGCTATACCTGCCTCTGCTACAAGAAGAAACCTGGTTAATATTTGAGGTACTATATATGGTGCCAAACAGCAGACCAGAGCCACATGCATAGAAGATGAGCACCTTATTTATCTCCTGTATTAAATAGCCCAGTCCTATATTTTATTTTAAATATTAAAATAACCAACTGGAGATGTAGAAAATGTACTTCACTATAGATAATTAAAATTAACAACGGTTCAGTAATTTGGAGAAGGACTGTATTTTCCCGCGAATAAGACGATTTTTTAAACAAAAAAAAAGTCAACCGAAAATTGGATGTTGTCTTATACTGAGTATATCCCCCAAAAATGTTTCAATATGCCGCTAAATGAAAATTGTCTGAATTTTGCCACAAAACAAATTTTCCAACTCAATCCTGCACCAATCACTGCAAGGCTTCTCGGACCGCCTCTCTAACTTGGCCAATCCAAGCAGGCTTTATATGCATGCAAATTATACAGTGTTCTGTACCCGAATCTACACTGTCAAAAGCCTGTTCAGATTGGGCAGAGTCAGAGAGGAAGTCTATTACAGTATAAACTTTGAACCTTTGCTTGTGATTGGCTCACTGTGGTACATGAGCACAGGAACACATGCAGCACAGGAATGTTCTGTCTGATACAGCAAATGTAGGCCTAAACCTATGTTTTAACTGCAAAATTAGGGGGTCGTCTTATACGCCCAGTCGTCTTATATGCCATAAAATACGGTATCTCTTTTGGGTGGTTGGAACTTGTCTTACTTGACACAAAAGCTGTTCTTTTTTTCAGTACCTCTTTTAGTTCCATATACATAGTAAACAGCTTACCAATGGTTTTCAAATATAAATTTACTATAAAAAGGCAGATATTTAATTAGATAATTTTGAAATAATTTGGATGTTTTAATTTGATAAACTTATCAAATAATGTATATATTCAACTCCCTGTATTTCTGTACTATGCTAAAATGGTTTATTGTTTTACTAATAATAATCAAGTGATATCAGTACTACTATTAATCCTTTTTATGTGTGAAGACACAGATTCAGGTAAATAAGGAATCCTGCATATGTACAAATATCAAAGAAGAGGTTAACTTATAATATCAGAAATTAATTGTATGTCTTTCACTGTCCCAATGAATTGTTAAGCCTTGGTTCTAAGTGTAGATGCTTAGTTAAAGTATAGTTATTAGGGGCCGGGTAGGTGGCGCTGGAGGTAAGGTGTCTACCTTGCAAGCGCTAGCCAAGGAAGGACTGCGGTTCAATCCCCCGGCGTCCCATATGGTCCCCCCAAGCCAGGGGTGATTTCTGAGCACATAGCCAGGAGTAACCCCTGAGCGTCAAACGGGTGTGGCCCAAAAACCAAAAACCAAAAAAAAAAAAAAGTATAGTTATTAAAGTAGAGAGATTTACTTAATATTATGGAGTTCAAATGATCAAATATCTATAAACTAAATGAGAAGCATAATTCTTTAGAAGAATAGGATCCACTCTATATTCAAAATTTATTATTGTATAGCATCATGATCCTTATTTTAAGTGTTTGCCCTCTTCAATAATTTATGCTGAAAAAAAATTAAGTACAAATATAATTTTTTTGGCAAGGTGTTCATCTTTTAACTTTGTGTCTTTGTAGGTAAGATGTTGTCTCTAGATATAATACATTTACTTTCTTAAAAAAATTTTCTTCAAAGAAGTGATTTTTAAAATATTATTTGTTATTTTTATTCCTAAGCATTAACTTACTATCATCTAAACTGATTATTTTTCTTGAAATCAATGTTTATGTGTTTGTGTACTTTGTGTAGCTTGTCATATCATAGTAATAATTTGGTATAAAGATGAAAAAGACAGCAAAATGAATGTATTGCATATGTTGTAATGTCTCCTTGCATTTTTCAAAGATCAAGATTTTTATGCAAAATTTAAACTAGTAATTCTGTCTTCTATTAATAAATAGAAAGTATTTCTAAATACTTGATATTTATTTGAACTTTCTAGTCAATAAATAATGGACAGTGAACATTTGGTTAGCCATGTAGTTTTTCCAAGTGTGAATGCTGTGTGTATTTAGATAGAAGCTTTTCCTTGTATAATCAGCTTGCTGCTGCCCATTTTTACTGCCAAACATTCCTTCTCAATGGTAGCATAATACTGTTACCAAGGGAACAGCTATGGCAGAAACTTACAGTCGTACTAACAAATTAATTTCATAGTTATCAGGATATAGGATGATAATAGTAACATGAGCTACTGTGAAATTACCATTGTTCCCACAGTTTCAGTGTAATTATTACTTTTGTGGCAACTAAGCAAATAATTCACATCATTACAGTGGAGGGTTTATTCTTTCTTCTCTATTTCTCAGTCACCTTTCTACATGTTTATATCTTTCACCTTCCTTTTCAATATTTGCCTTCATTGTTGGTTTAGGACCTCAATTACAGTTTGTAAATTAATTATGAACAGAAAATATTTTTTAAATTGACATTAAAAGGGGGTTAGTGAATTGGGAGTAGAGATGTATGGATGAAAAGCATGTTCATAATTTATATGTTCATTTACATCAAAATGTCCATAAGGGGGCTAGAGGGATTTAATCCCCATATCCCATGTGATCCCAGAAAGACACCTGGAGTGATAACTGACTTCAGAACCACAAGAAACTCCTGAATATTTCTGGATGTTGTTACCACCAAACAAAAGTTACATGAATATTAAAATGCGTTCTCCTATTGAATTGTGAAGTTATATTCAATTTAATAATGAGGGAATGAGAAAATTACAATCCTGTTGTCTCAGAAATCAAAATAAATAGTGAATCTCCTTAGTAAAACTTAAAAAGTGAAAAATCAATGGCATATAATATCATTGATTATTTGACACAATCACAATATTTTCATAAGACTCATTGCTGCCATATAAAATAGGGTTATAGGTGCCTGAGCCCTAGTCCAGGGGAACGGCGCTTGCCTAGCAAGATGCCCATGCAAAAACAACCAGGTTCGAGGCCTGGCATTCCATGTACATGGGGCTGGAGCGATAGCACAGCTGTAAGGCATTTGCTTTGCATGTGGCCAACCCAGGATGAACACTGGTTCAAATCATGGCGTTCCATATGTTCCCTCGAGCCTGCCAGGAGCAACTTCTGAAAGCAGAGCCAGTAACCCCTGGGTGCTGCTGGGTGTGACCCAAAAACTGAAAAAAAAAAATAGGGCTATGATAATTACATAGACAATTTAGAAATAAGCTAAAAGTCATGTAGGGGTAGAGATATATAATTTCAGATAAAATAATCACCTTGCAATTAGCTGACCCTGGTTTAATCCCTGGCACTTTATATTATACCCAGAATGGCCAGGATAATTTCTGAGAATAATTTCTGAGTCATGATAACACCTGAGTAATATTGAATATGGTTCCCCATTTAAAAAAATAAATAATAAAATGTATATTACATTAAAATATAATATTAAAAGATGTTTAAATTGTAGAGTAAAATTCTACAAGTTACTTTTATTTATTTTTGGTTTTTGGGCCATACCCAGTGATGCTCAGGGGTTATTTCTGGCTATGCATTCCTGGCTTGGGGAATCATATGGGATGCCTGGGGATCGAACTGCAGTCTGTCCTAGGTCAGTTGCGTGCAAGACAAACACCATACCGCTGAGCCACTGCTCCAGTCCCACATGTTATTTTTATTAACGTGTTAAATAGAATTAAGATATTGTTGAAGTACTTTTAAACAGATAGTTTAAACAATAGTAAAAATATAATGGTCATTTTTAATTATGTTTTCTTTGAATAGGAAATAATATTCAATTATACCTATAGACCACCAAAATAAGACATAGTAAAGATAACAAAGATTTTTAAGAATAAAGTTCTTGAAAAATTAATATTTTATGATCTTTTGAATGAGAATACAGTTACTCACTGAAGCAAAATAGTATCATAGAATGTATAGAAAGGCTTCCTGATTCCCTGCGTGTGGTGGCTGAAAAAGTCCCCAGAAAACTTAATCCCATCAAAGCTCCCCGGCCGGGTAGGCTCTCCCAGACCTCAAGGATGGTACCAGAGGAGCACATGTAGAAAAACAACACTACAGGGAAGACAGTGGGGGAAACAATGCAGGGCAAGTTCAAGTATAGAGAATGAAGAGGCCAGTTCTGTGGACCCAAGAAGAGCCAATCTCCTCGTTAGTCTCTCAGACAAGAAGTTTAGAGAAGAAATTTGGAGGATGTTCAGAGAACTCAAAGAAAGCATAGATTGACTTGCTTGTTGTTTTTTTCCTTTTCTCTCTAGATATGTCAGGGCAATATAAAATAAATTGGTAACAAGGTATTGACTATGTAGAATGTTACATTACAGATATAATCTTAGGATTTTCAATTCCTGTGTCTAATGGGTATAATAAAGTGTTAATGGAATTGTCTTTACTCTATACTACATAACAGAGTATATGGCTACTAAGAAAAGTGACTCAATTGTTCATAGTTGTAAGTTTTATAAAATAGTTTTTCAGACACAAATTATTTTTAATACATGTAGAGAATAGTCAATATAGAATAGTCAAATGGCTAGATATTCTTTTTTGCACACAATCAGGGTGCTCACTGTTTAAATTCTGGCTCTGTGCTTAAAATATCTTGGACCGTATTACTTCACAAGGATCAAACCCAGTGAGCTGAATGCAAAACAAACACCCTTCCTATGTATTATTTCTCTAGTTTTTTTTATTATTATTATTAGAAACTAAACATTAGGGCCCAGAGAGATAGCACAGCGGCGTTTGCCTTGCAAGCAGCCGATCCAGGACCAAAGGTGGTTGGTTCGAATCCCGGTGTCCCCTGTGCCTGCCAGGAGCTATTTCTGTGCAGACAGCCAGGCGTAACCCCTGAGCACTGCCGGGTGTGGCCCAAAAACCAAAAAAAAAAAAAAAATAGAAACTAAACATTAGTCCAACGTCTTTCTCCAAATATTAATAAGAAAAATATATTATAAAATGTCAGGGTAATTATTTTGTAAACAAAATACATTGATCAGAATAAATGTGGACAAATTTATAAAATATTTACTTACTGATGTTTAGAAATATAGAGCATTATTGGAATAAATTAATTTAGTCTCTTAATTTCTTTTATATATATTTTATCTAAAGAAAGAAAATTTTGAAGTAGAAAAATAAGTATCTGAAGACAAAATTTGTGAGTAGTCCATGATGTTACTAGATTTAAATGTGACTTCTGTGAAAGCTCTTAGAATTGCTACATATGCCAGTTCAAAATGTTTAGCATAGCTAAACTGTAAGTATGTACTTGAAAATTAATTTTCAAGTAAGGCTAATGCTACAGATACAAAACAGATTATTGTGTTATTTGAGGTAAGTAGTGGATTCAATTGTTTTAGTTTACTACAAGTTATAGTTTTGTTTTTCCTTATGAATCATAAAGTACATGTAGTAGTTTTTAACTGAAAAAGTGTGTTATACATTAGAGGCATTTAGAAATATGAGGAGGCAGTTCATTGTTCTTACAATGATAGGGAAATGCTTTGTTTTGACATTTGATAGCAATATATCAGATAGCAGATAACCCAAAAAAGGTGTTGCTTTTTGCAAAATGTAAGTGATTTCTATTGAGAAACTTTTTATATTATTAATGTGATGTATTCAGAGTAACAAGAATTTATAGGAATATATATATATGTGTGTGTGTAAATATAATGTATATAAGGCAAAATATGATAATACAGCAGGTAAGGTGCTTGTCTTGCATGCTTCCATGCTAAAGGAAATATACCATGTGGTAAGTGTAGATATTCCTAATCATGTCTAAAATTTTGATTAAATTGTTGACTGAATGTTTTCTTATTGAGTATTCAAACTCAAAATATTTTTGTAGTAATTTGACTCTTTTATTATAAGTAACCTCCTGTGAGCCTAATTTTTCTCAGAACTCTAAAGAAAACATGAAGTATATTAAAAGCAACAAATAATATCCAAATGAAAGAACACAGAAAATAATCAGTCTTTTACTTTTCCAGCATGTCTTATCATCAAATTTGTAAAAATATGGAATATATTCAGGCATGTTTTCTGAAACAAATGTCAATAAATAGGAGAACCATATATATCAAATGGTTGAAGAATATTCTGTATTCTCCATAGAAATGTACTTTTTTTTTGTTTGAAATGCATAGATTCTGTCAAAAATTCATTCTTCCTTGGGTCCCTTGATACGGCATTCTTCCTGGCATTGTATCATCCTTTCATTAAGTTGAAGAAAGAGTTTTCAGTCTAAAATGTTAATATCATTTTTCTCATCCTTGTACAAGAGGAGTGACCTCTTCCGGCAACACCTATATTGTTTGAAAAGATTATAACCTGAAATCACTGAGTTGATGCAGTGTCGTGAGCCTGGGAAAACTATGAGACTGAATGTTTCACTTTTTTCTATTTCTAGTAAAAGTTCACTTGTAGAAATTGCTAGTTGGCAGAAATTTTTTTTCAGATTTCCTCAGGGAGGTAATTGAAACGTTTGCAATGCAGGTTCTATCTTCCTGTGAGTTTTGTTCCATAGTCAAACTACTGCTACCTCCTACACACTTCCTTGCCTGTTATTCTAATATGGTTCAACTTATCTCTTTGATTTAATATTTTACTTGCCAACATGAAAACCAATATTTAATTTACAAATCAAGCTGTTTATGAGGCTATTCAATAATGCACTTATAAAGGAAACATTTTATTTTAAAGCTTTCTTAATAGCTAACTAATATCATTTCAAATCTCATCGTGAGAGCATTTATTTGGGAAAAAAAAGTTGAGTGATTTGTTGACACAGAGGCCTTCAGGAGATATATGAGTAGACAAAATCATGTTATAAGATGTTTTGTGTTTGAATGCAGATGCTTAAGCAGAATATTTTGTTACATGGGGTCTGAAGCAATAGGATAGCTGGTAGGATGCTTGCCTTGCATGCTGCTGACTTGGATTCAATCCCTGGCATCCCCTATGGTTCCCTGAGCCTGCCAAAATGATCCTTGAGCACAGAGCAATGAGTAAGCCCTGAGCACTGCTGGGTTGTGGTAAAAAATCTAAAAAAATTTCTAGGATATAACACATCTTTATATTTCTATATAAATTTTAAAAATTCAGTTCTATTTCCAATTACTAAGTTGTTAGTAGGATACACCTGAGCTAATCAAACATTTTTATTATCATAGAGTTAATAATACTATTGACTAAATAACACTATACATGTAAAAAGAAAGACACATTTAAATTTTTCATTAACTTATTTACAGTTTTGTGGAATTTTCGGATTTTAGCATTATCTGTGTGTAGGTGTCACCACCTACACTCAACAACAATAACAAGCCCCCCCACAATATTTTCATATGTGGAAAATAAAAAAAATAGTAAGGAAACAACAAATGGCCAGAGTCATTAGAATGAGAGGTTTTTGTCAGTAATACTGAACTTCTATGGTTAAGCTAGTGATTGGAGTCTTTGTGGCACCCTGGTAGTGGAAAGTGGATTCTTTAATGGTGTGGTGTGGTGTTAAAATGATGTGTGCATTAAAAGTATAATTAATAGTATGTATATACCAGTAGCTCCATAAAAATGGCAATTATAAAAATTATTTTCCACACATAGCTTCTCGGCAGTATTAAAAGGAACTCCGAGTAGCTTGACTCTCCATCGACTGAGAAAGTGTAGGAGGAAAAGAGAGATGCAGATAATACTATGAGGCCGTTAAAATAGTTTTCTTCGGGGCCGGGCGGTGGCGCTGGAGGTAAGGTGCCTGCCTTGCCTGCGCTAGCCTAGGACGGACCGAGGTTCGATCCCCCGGCGTCCCATATGGTCCCCCAAGAAGCCAGGAGCAACTTCTGAGCGCATAGCCAGGAGTAACCCCTGAGCCTCACAGGGTGTGGCCCAAAAACCAAAAAAAAAAAAAATAGTTTTCTTCAATCCTATGATAGAGAAAACATAATTGATGATTTTTGGAAGAAGCACCTACATTTTGTATTAGTATTTTCCGAAAAATTAAATATGCACAACTTACCTCACAATATTTGTATCCTAATGATCATCAGTAGGCATGTAATAACTGATGCAGTTTTATAAATGAAGAAATGCAGTTCAGTGAAAGACATATCCAGTACTGTGAAAAGACATTTAAACAATCAATCAGATAAAATGTTTCTGCAGAGGTCGACTCATAGTTCTAGTTATATTTGTTCCTTAAATGTTATATTCACATAGCACTTTGAAAAACTTAGTAAAGCATGGGCCGGGCGGTGGCGCTGAAGGTAAGGTGCCTGCCTTGCCTGCGCTAGCCTTGGACGGACTGCGGTTCGATCCCCCGTGTCCCATATGGTCCCCCAAGCCAGGAGCAACTTCTGAGCACATAGCCAGGAGTAACCCCTGAGCGTTACCGGGTGTGGCCCAAAAACCAAAAAAAAAAAAAAAAAAAAAAAAACTTAGTAAAGCAAATTAATTTTATTATCTCGAATCAACATTGTTATGAAGGACTTCTAAGTACTTATCATTTAGAATTTGTTACTGAAGGAGAGAACTTTTGTTTACCAACAAATGTAGGTCATCTTTTATGTTGATTATTTAGACTTATATTCAGCAATTTCATTGGTACTCAACTGGTATGGGAAATCCACAATGGTTTCACTCACATGAATGATAGCTGGTGCTGGGTTGAGATTATTTTCTCCATTCATGGTGTCTTACCCTCAAATAGGATAAAATAATATTTTATATTATAGCAGTTGTTTTTAAGAAAGTAGAAGTGAAAGTTTTCAGGCCTCTTAACTTTGTTTAAAATTGATCATTATTATTATTTTATTATAGCATCTATTTTCTAGCCACAGGAAGTTATCAAAATTCATCTATGCTTAAGTCTAAGGAAAATAGATTCATCTCATAATTGGAATCTTCTAAAGGAAATATTCCTCAAATTTCAATAAAATATTTGTTACTTGGGGCCGAGAGAGAGCATGAAGGTAGAGCATTTGCCTTGCAAGCAGAAGGATGGTGGTTCGAGTCCTGGCATCTCATATGGTCCCCCAAGCCTGCCAGGAGCGATTTCTGAGCACAGAGACAGGAACAACCCCTGAGTGTTGCTGGGTGTGACCCCAAAACAAAACAAAAAAAAATATTTGTTACAGGTATTGAAATCCTCATGATACTGGTCTGTTTCCCCACTGTATGTAATTTTCATAGGGGATATTTATTAAACTTTTACCTCTCATGTGTGTGAGGACATGATAAATAATGGTCAGTGGAAGGTGGATATTGTGCAGATTCTATTGGTAATAACGATATCAATAAATATATCTTTTTTTTTAGCTTTGTATAGTAGCTTCTTTTTCAGAAAAAAACACTTGGAAACTTACTAAGCCTATTTACAACATTCTTATTAGTGCAGTTTTATTTAACTTAATCTGTGTTTGTTCAGAATTGTTCAGCATTTTCGGTAAGTCTTAGCGTCATAAAGGACATCATAAAAATTGCAAAGGGATCATAGTTTTGAATTTTGTAGAGTTTGCCAAGAATTGCTCTATAAAGTGTTTGTTACTTCTCTGCCTCAGGGTATCTTGAAACTTGTAAATAGAACTACATGTTTAAAAAGACTAGCAGGGGATCTTTGCCATGGAAGACTGCATTTTTGTAAATGACATCTAGAGATACTAGTTAATGATTTAAAACAAAAAATATGATATGAATTCATGAAATATTCTTTCTTTCCAAAGTGTCATCATTATGTTTGTTATCATTGTTTGGCATGAAACTCTCATTTGCACCATTCTACTTTACAGATAGGTACAATTATGGTTTAAATACTTTTTGAGGGACAAAAATGGCTCAAATATTTTCACTGCTCATATAAAATATTCTACTGGGAAATCTAACACGAGGGGGAAGGACTTCTTTATCCAAACCTAGGTATTAATTTGTGTGCATATACTACTTGAAAATTTTAGCAGTCTTTTCTGTAATTAAACAGTTTGTTCAATTTTCTCATTACTATTGTATGGAGAATAAAAGATGACATGAATATTTTAAGAACTTTCTTTAGATCTCTTTAGTAACCTGTATGTTTCTTTCCTAAATCCAGTAAAATAAAGCATAAAATATGCAGTTGTAATTACATAGTCTAGGAAGTTAGAAATTTATTTTTCGAAAGAAAATGTAGCAATTTTCTTCACTTGTTAATTAAAATTAGTTTTTTATTTCTATGCCAATTCTTATAGTCGGAGCTATATTTTAATAGACTTTTCCTTTGTCATATAAGTGCTTGTTTCTAAGATAGAACAAATAAATTTATTGATTTCCTTAGAAATTATACTCTTCAGCCTAAAAAAATACTGCACTTTAGGGGTATATTCCAGGTTTCTTTTCTAAGTTTCAATCAAAGAGGAAGAAAAATGGCTAATATTAATATCTCCTCAGGTAGAGCCGATATCTTGTCTGTGAGTACATTTCTAGGATAAGAAGGATGAATATTTAATGGATGTTCCTTCAGTATAAAATAAGATAATCTCTGGCAGATGGTGGTTTTAAATGAGGACATTACAATAATTCAGTGGACTGAGCTCATTTTATTTTTATGCTTTACAAAAATCATTTGCAAGGGTTGTATCTTTTGTATAAAAATAAAAGCTAATTACAGTCTCAGAGATGCATTTTTCATATTTTACCCTACTTCTCATATTTGTATATTAAGGAAAAGAGCACGTTTTCTTAGAGATTTGGTGAAAACATTATAAATACTAAACATCTAGTTAGGATTTGTAAATATTTAATAACAGATATAAAAATAAAAAGAGAATGCTTTTAAAAAGATTGATTTTCTTCCTTTAAATTATTTCCAATTTTGATTTTCTCAATTTAGGTATTTTTGTCAAAATATTGAATTTTTTTATTTTCAATTTGTGCAAGGCATCTTTTTGACCTAAGATTTAAAGGCTAAATTGGTACACATTATTTTATTCAGGAAGCAATGACCTATAAGGAATAGTCATCCTTTTCTTTCAATTAACATAAAGACCTACACTAAACATGGTGTTTTGTGAAGTTCTTGGGATTCTCTACATATTTAGTTCTTATAGTATTTAGAAAATCGCTATGAAATATATAGCTTGAAAGATTGTTGATAGATAAGTGTCATTTTCTAAATGAAAGCTCAGAATCACTTATGTGTGTAAGTAGTTATTTTCTTCAATTTGTAAACTACTACCATAAATATTCCAGTTGAAAAGTATGCATAACATAAGCTACTGGTCCTTGTTCATTAGATACTGGACTTTTCCTTCCAGTGCTTTGCCTTTTATTTCTTTGTTGGTTTCTTGATCATTTTTTGTTTGCAGTTTTCCTTCGAGTTCTTCAATGTGTCTCTCCAACTCTGTGTTTCTGCTTGTAAGGCTTGTTACTTTGTCTTTTAATTCCTTCATTTCTTTTTGTATGGACTCTCTCATGTTCTTTAACATTTCTTCTTTAATTTGGCTGATTCGTTCATCCATAGATTTCTTATACTCGGTAGCTAAGGTTTCTTTCATTTGTTTTGATTCTTGCATTTCCTTCCTCATTGCTGCTTTTAGGTCACCTTCCCATGGATCTGTGCATTTTGGCGGACTTGGAAACTTGATAGGGTCTGTCTCTGTATTTTCAGATGTTAGGGTTCTCTTTGATTTACCCATATTTCTTTGCGTCTATTGGTATGCTTTGGAGTACACCCACGTGGAATGGTCCCAGGGGAATGCACTCTTTCTGGGCACTGGTGCGGGGGGGGGGGGTCGTGGATGCGGGGATCCCTATGCCCCAGGTGGAGTGGCCTCTGGGCGCTGCACTCACTTTAGGGAGAAGCACGCAGACTGTGGGGCACAGAGGTCTCTGAATGCCCACCTTTTTTTTTTTCCCCAATTTTATGGGTTCTTGATTATTTAAGAAATTTTGGTATTAGGCCTGAGCTGGCTATACCTATAAGTTGTGTTAAGCTATATTTGCGCGGGCTGCGTGTTTGGACAGTGTCTCCCTAGCTGGGGAGAGCTGCAGGAAGTCGCCGGGGGCGGGGCCAAGCTGCTCGCGCGGGCAGCGTGTTTGGGCGGGGTCTCCCTACCTGAGGAATACTGAAGGAAGTCCCCAGGGGCAGAGCCAAACTGCTCGCGCGGGCTGCGTCTTGGGACGGTGTCTCCCTAGCTGGGGAGAGCTGCAGGAAGTCGCCGGGGGCGGGGCCAAGCTGCTCGTGTGTCTTCCTTGTTGTTTTTAAGCATATTGTATATTATATTATCTTCTAACACAAAGTTTTCATTTTAAGCTTCTGTTTGTTGTTAAATTTCTCTGGGCACACATGTTCTTTACTGGTTACTTCGGTTGCTAAGTACTTAACACTATGAAAAACAGAAATTTCTGCTTATGGTACATGCCTTGCTCTAGTCATTCTGATAATAAGAATTTCTTAAGAACCATTTATCATTTTTTATTAGATGTATTTAGAAATATCATTTTGAAAGAGAAACCAAAGGAAAATTGATACTTGAATATAGACTCTCTGAGACTGTGATGCTTGCTTTCCTAGTCACCATTAACCATTTTTGGGTAGGGAGTAGGGCAACACCTGACAGTTTCAGGGCTTACTTTTAGCTCTTTATTCATGGTTCACTCCGAGTTTTTTGGAGGGATGATAAGAATTTTTGGAAGTGAACTCACATCAGCCACAAGCAAGAAAAGTATCTTACTCATGGTAGTTTCTTTCTGGCCCAATTTTCCTATTTCCTTATCAGAAGAATATAATTTTTTTCTTAATAGCCTATTTATTATATAATTGGACACTGCTTTTCTAATAGATGGTGAATTAGTCTAGTAAAATTGTATACGTATTCATTTTTCTTAAAACTCTTCAGCTTAAGTATATTACTTAATTCAGTATGTTCTACAAAAGTAACTTCAGATTTTATCCGAAGGTTTTTACCAGGCAAGTAAATTTAGGTAAATTACTTACAATTTAGGTATAATTTTTAATTTTATAATTGTATATAATTTTATAATTTTAGGTATAATGTTTAAGTATAATATAAATATTAGGATGAAGATCTGAAAGTCATGGAAATTGAATGTTGTTATTTGAACTTAGTGTCTCTTCTATACTGAACATATTTAATAACTTGGAAATAAACAGTCAAGTAAGATGAAGTATTATAAAGCAGACCATTAGTCCTGTAATGTGACTCACATCTCTTGCAAACTGTTAGTACTATTAATAACAAAACAGTAAAAGGAGATAATATTGTCAGTGTCAGTCTTGCTCTTCAAGCCACGATGTTTAGTGCTATAATTCTGAACTTAGCTATACATTTGTTACTGTGGAGAACATAAATTTCCTGAAAATATGAGAGCTTACAGAAAAAATCTAATGTTTCCTAGTTCCACAATATAGAGCAAGATATATGTTTCAAGATGTCTTCCTATTGTAGTAGAAAAAATAATTCATGTTTATTTAGAGTTGTGTTGTCAGATTAAACTTTTGACTATGGTTTTATGTTATCTAACTTTGATTTTATAAGAATATTTGAGATATGCTTAGCATGAGGACTACACCAGTTAGCATTTATTAACAAATTTGGGGGCTCACAATCAGCTCCTGTACCAGACATTTAGAGATACCTTCAGTGTCTCTGTCACTTTTGCATGCGTCCCTGGGATTGTGTGCTCATAATGTTGCTTCAAATTTTATATTTTTGAGTTACAAAGAACCACCCTGATGCTGCTGCCATATGATGTTCAGGAAATATTTTATTAACCTGATTCATACAGACAGATGTAAAAAGGGATTCAGTCATTTATTCTGTTTTCCAAATGTAGCAAATATAATTCTTTCATCTTTATAAATAGTTATGGTACTGGGACTAATACTGTTAATGGTTGAATATTTGTAAAATATTAGCTATACTCTCTTTCCGCCATCTTGGACTCCCGTAGAGGCCCGGGCTAATTAGAAGACAGACATGTCTGGAAGTCTGTGGTCTAAAGCCATTTTTGCTGGCTATAAACGGGGTCTCCGAAACCAGAGGGAACACACAGCTCTTCTTAAAATTGAAGGTGTTTATGCTCGGGATGAAACTGAATTCTATCTGGGCAAGCGATGTGCTTATGTGTACAAAGCAAAGAACAACACTGTAACTCCTGGTGGCAAACCTAACAAAACCAGAGTGATCTGGGGAAAGGTAACCCGTGCCCATGGAAACAGTGGCATGGTTCGAGCCAAATTCCGAAGCAACCTTCCTGCTAAGGCAATCGGTCATAGAATCCGTGTGATGCTGTACCCCTCAAGGATTTAAGCTTACTAAAAAGTAAATAAATAAAATGTAAATAAAAAAATATTAGCTATAATCTGTGTCCTATTCTGAAGGGTCCTTTTTTTTACCATCTCCCTGCCTTGTCATGCCTCTATTATTTCTCTGCTTTGGTTTGAAATTTAAAATGCAAATAGGCAAATAAATAAAATTAGTTTGCAACTTGACTGGGTAAGATGTGTATGAGCACTGTGTCCAGAAAATGGGTACTTTTCAGTGCAGATGTTCCATTAACAAATTATCAAGACTATACTCTTGTAGGCAATTTTTAGGGGTGAGAACTATCCAAAGACCAAGTTCTAAGCAAGCTGTGATGATTATTGTCTTGTGTATTGTGAACCACAGAATCAAACAGCACCACACACACAAAAGGAACAGTAGGTATATTGAAAAGAAAGATAAAATAAAATGATCTATAAAAAAAAGCAGAGACAATAGAGAAAAGAGCCAGAAGGTCCAGACCAGGGCAGAAAGCTTGCCACAAGAGCAGTGAGTGTAGTTAGTGTAGAGAAGGGTCTACTAAGACAATGACAGTTGAAACTGCTCTGGACAAGAATTAAGAGATGAAAGTGGAGAAACTAACATGCAAGGTACCCTTTCAATAACAATAGTATAAATGACAATGCCAAAAGAGAGAGAGTGAGAGAGAGAGAATGAGAGAGATACACAGAGAGACAGAGAACAGACAGAGACAGTCAGAGGGGCATTTCTGCCTTCCCTGGAAACAGGTGGAAAGATGGGACATGGGAGACATCAGTGATAGGAAGGGCTCACTGGTGAAGGAAGGTGTACATTGTATGATTTAAACCCAGCAACAAACAATTTTGTGACCACTTATTAAACTGCTTAAATAAAGTGATTTTTAAAAAGGAATCAAGGACTGAAGATATAGAAGAGTTGCATTATATCTACCATAAGCTATGTAACTCTCAGAAACAAGACAGTCTGATCAATGCTTCCTATGTGTTTTATAGATTAATGTGACTTGCTTATTTATTAATGTGACAAATTCAGGAAGAAGAAGAATTAGAAAATAGTGGTTGAATTTCCAACTGCAGCAACTTATAGTCATCTTTTCTATTCCATATTGTTTCTCTTATAGCACATGCCAAGTAGGACTTTTGGGCAATATTATTTTTTTTCTATAAAGTATATTTTATTGAGAGATTACAGCTATCAGCAACAACCACATTCTTTTATATATATATTTTATTTAAACACCTTGATTACATACTTGATTGTGTTTGGGTTTCAGTCATGTAAAGAACACCACCCATCACCAGTGCAACATTCCCATCACCAATGTCCCAAATCTCCCTCCTCCCCACCATACCCACGCCTGTACTCTAGACAGGCTTTCTATTTCCCTCATACATTATCATTATTAGGATAGTTCAAAGTGTAGTTATTTATCTAAATAAACTCATCCCTGTTTGTGGTGAGCTTCGTGAGGTGAGCTGTAACTTCCAGCCCTTCTCTCTTTTATGTCTGAAAATTATTATTGCAAGAATGTCTTTCATTTTTCTTAAAAACCATAGATGAGTGAGACCATTCTGCATTTATCTCTCTGACTTATTTCACTTAGCATAATAGATTCCATGTACATCCATGTATAGGAAAATTTCATAACTTCATCTCTCCTGATGGCTGCATAATATTCCATTGTGTATATGTATCACAGTTTCTTTAGCCATTCATCTGTTGAAGGGTATTTTGTCTGTTTCCAGAGTCTTGCTATGGTAAATAGTGCTGCAATGAATATAGGTGTAAGGAAGGGATTTTTGTATTGTATTTTTGTGTTCCTAGGGTATATTCCTAGGAGTGCTATAGCTGGATCAAATGGGAGCTCAATTTTCAGTTTTTGGAGGAATCTCCATATCGCTTTCCATAAAGGTTGAACTAGACGGCATTCCCACCAGCAGTGGATAAAAGTTCCTTTCCACATCCCCGCCAACACTGCTTGTTCTCATTCTTTGTGATGTGTGCCAATCTCTGTGGTGTGAGGTGGTACCTCATAGTTGTTTTGATTTGCATCTCCCTGATGATTAGTGATGTGGAGCATTTTTTCATTTGTCTTTTGGCCATTTGTATTTCTTCTTTGTCAAAATGTCTGTCTATTTCTTCTCCCCATTTTTTTGATGGGATTAGATGTTTTTTCTTGTAAAGTTCTGTCAGTGCCTTGTATATTTTGGAGATTAGCCCTTATCTGATGGGTATTGGGTGAATAGTTTCTCCCACTCAGTAGGTGGCTCTTGTATCCTGGGCACTATTTCCTTTGAGGTGCAGAAGCTTCTCAGCTTAATATATTCCCATGTTCATCTCTGTTTTCACTTGCTTGGAGAGTGCAGTTTTCTCTTCGAAGATGCCTGTAGTCTCAATGTCCTGGAGTGTTTTGCCTATGTGTTGTTCTATATATCTTATGGTTTTGAGTCTGATATCAAGGTCTTAAATTCATTTGAATTTTTACCTTCGTACATGATGTAATTGGGGTCTAAGTTCAATTTTTTGTGCCAACACAACTTGTTGAAGAGGCTTTCTTTGCGCCATTTAGGATTTCTTGCTCCTTTATCAAAAATTAGGCGATTGTATGTCTGGGAAACATTCTCTGAGTATTCAAGCCCATTCCACTGATCTGAGGGCCTGTCTTTATAACATTCTTAATTAGAAATAAGAGACTAAAATGAGGCAGAAATCGAACACAAGCATGAGTTAGTCAGAAAACAAAATCTCATTAGATTATGATCTTATAGCTCTTTTAACCTTCATGATAATCAGCTTTCTTATTTGTAGTGTAGATATAAAGATATTTGTTTGTTTTAATTTTCTAATAATTTACATATTTTCTACTGGTATTTATAAGTGACTCACAAAAACTCTTATTAAAATTTACTTCAATGAATTATCTTCAGTAAGAAATATAAATAGGGTTTTACAAGGTCAGTGAGTTTATTGTGTCTAATACAACGTCCTCTGAACAAATAAGTAAAATATTTTAATATTCCTGAAAATATTCACAAATATTGACATTTGTTGGGAAAAGGTTTCCAGTAGTAAACAAAAGCTTAGTATGCAATAAAAATTTATTTTATTTTAATAATAATGTGGTTGTTGAATTATAATTTTGCATGTAACATATTAGCCTTTGAAAAGTTGATAGTCTTAATAAAATATTATTTGTTTTTTAGTCACATTAAGAATTATTTTATTGGGGCTGGAGAGATAGCATGGAGGTAGGGCGTTTGCCTTTCATGCAGGAGGTCATCGGTTCGAATCCCAGCGTCCCATATGGTCCCCCGTGCCTGCCAGGAGCAATTTCTGAGCCTGGAGCCAGGAGTAACCCCTGAGCACTGCCGGGTGTGACCCAAAAACCACAAAAAAAAAAAAAAAATTATTTTATTGGCATAAAATATTGAGATTGACTTATTAAATGCATTTGTGTAATTCTTGAGCTTTATTTAAAATAGAAGCCATCAAATTGTGTTATAGAAGATATTTAAATGGCATTTTTGTGAGAAATATTATCAATTCTCATGCATAGTTTATCTAACTATTTTATTGGAAATTCATCATATTTAATCATTAAAATATGACTTTTAAAGGAGACCATGTGTAATCTGATTTAGATTCTCGATACTAATAATTATCTTTCAAAATGCTCCCTTTTTTACTTAAACAGGATGCCATCTGTAAATGAGATGTTTAACTACAGAGGAGGGATTATACCACGTAAACAGATGTGCATGTTATATTTATTAGATACTGACATATATGTATTAAGGGTAGATGCATTAAAGAACACATTTCAGTGAACCCCTCAGAGAGAGTATTGCTTGTACTTTAAATATTCAATTATTATCTAGGTCTAATATTATGAAAAGATTCTTATCTTTTTTATCTTAACACTGTAAAATTTTTTCCATAGTAATAATTTTTCTGATAGTTGAAAGCAGAATCACTGGCCTCATATTTTTGTGTCTAGCAGATTTAAATCTTGACATAATGTTTAAAAAAATCACAGTAATTTATATAACAGATTAATCTAGAAGTCTATAATATGATTATAGGTGGAGACTCAGCCATACCAGCATAGCAAGGGCCACTATATCATGAATAATACAGCTTGTTTTCTAGTTTTCTGTTGCTGTGTGTTCTGAGCAGATTGCACCATTAAATGTTGTGAAATATGAGTAGTCATGCTGCGGTCATAGTCATTCTGGACATCATTATGCTTCTAGAATTATTGTTTTATTTCTTTATTCTGATATTATGTTAAAGATATTAGTATATGTTCAATTTATCTTTATTTTATTCTGTCGAGGATGTGCTGTGATGGTTTCCCAGAATAGTATAACAAGCATCTTTAGTTTTCTTAAATTTATTCTGAAAAGGAAGCAACCAAATATTTAAAGCTTGAAGATCCTGAGATCAACATGATACGATTTCTCATAATTTTTTATTTGCAATTTGACAAGTTATATGTTTCCATCTGGCTTCTTTTCAATTAAAGAAAGGGACAGAATGATGTTTTGTGGAGTAGCACTTGCTTGGTAGAACTTAGAATATACCTCCTTCTGAGTTGACAGCTGTTGCAGTATGTTCAAGAAATATCCATGATTTCTTCCCTGTGGTGTCACCAGGTGCTACAATGCCTAAAGGAGTTAAATATGGCACTAACTTTTACAGATGTCTCCATTGTTATCTACATGTAAGAACTCTCTTGATTAAAACTTTGGGCAAACAACAAATCAGTAATTAAACCAAGATAAACGTCAAAGGGAACCTTTTTTTTTTTTTTTTGTAATCTTTCTTCAGCCTTATAATATAAACAATATGGGGAACTTCAATCAATTCTCAACTTAATTTGCTAAAAAACTGCATTGCATTTATTTTGTTTGGTTTTTGGGGGGAGCACATCTGGCTGCGCTCAGGGCTTACTCTTGGCTCTGTGCTTATAAGTTGCTCCTGGCAGGTTAAGGGGGGCCATATGGTGTGCTGGGGATGAAACCTCAGTTGGTAAAGGTCCTACCCTGTGTGCTATTCCTCTGCCTCCCTGTTTTTGTTATATTCTTTATTTTTGAGATCATTTTTATTTGTCTTCATCAATGATGAATTTCAATAAACAATTCATTGATGATTTTGTTATTTCAAACATGTTCAAAAATAGAATATGTGGATTGGAGTGATAGTACAGAAAACACTTAAGCTACTCGCTTGACACATGGCCAGGTTGAGTTCGATCCTCAGGACCACATATGGTGCCTTAAGCACTGGCAGCAATCATTGCTAGAAGTAGAGCAAAGAGTAAGCCCTGAGTATCTTCACAAGTAGTCTGCCCCCAAACAAAAACCTTGAACGGTAAAACAGTAATGGAATAAGTATTAAAAAAGTGCAATATTACAGGTATAATTTTTTCTCTAAAATATAGCTAATATAAAAATTATTTTTGGAGGAGTTCCCACTGCTATATTAAATAGAAATGAAAATTAAGTTAATAAGTTAATTTGAGGTGCTCTACAAAAGTAAAAATATGGATCAGAACTGTAGATTGATTACCTTCCACCCAACATATCTGGGTTCCATCTTATTACCCCATATGGTCCCTGATAGCCATCAGGAAAAATCCTTGAACACATAGCCAGGAGTAAGCTATGAGTACTGTTGAATGTGACTCAAGAAACAAAAAACAAAGAAATAAAATTATAAAAATCTCAAAAAGTAAGATCTGTACATAACTACTAGTTATATATATGTATATATATATCAAGCACCAAATAAATGATAGACATCTTAAAGATTATCTCTAATCTTATGTGATTATTGTGAAATGAAAATATTTCAGCTCCAGTTAATAATGGTCAATTATGTAGCTATTTTAAGTAATTAATCAGGCTGTATAGTTAATAAAAGCTAAGGCTGTTTTGTTGGTGTTCTACTTTCAAAATCCATGTCCTGTTTATTTTATTCACTATATCTAAATGAAAGCAAATGATGCTACCAGGCCAAAGCGAAATATACCAATGAAATGTGATATGGTCTTAAGTGATAATAAAGCTCAAAATGTTGCACTGATTTCTTACATACATGATAAATATGAAACATAAATTTATATTTAAACACTTAAGCAGCTAATGAAAAAAGTGTAATGGAAACCGATATAAGCATAAATCATTGAACCCATAGAGGAAAATAAACCAGCTACTGGATAAGAGATCAATGATTTCTGATACAATAAAAATTTCTATTATAAATACAACAAAAGAAGGCTCTGTGAATGGCATCCTTCTTTTTAGAGTAGTAATATTACTCGGATATTTTATTGTAGTATTTTTTAATTATATAAATACCATAAAATAATGAATTTTAGGGTTTATTTTGTCTTTTCTCATTTTTTTATTTTTCTTTCAGACATTATTCCGGTCTGAACAAATGCAATGTCTTAGACCTTTAGTTTCATTTTGTATGTAAAATGCAAATACTCTACAATCTGGGGACTTGAGGGACAAAGTAATTGTACAGGGGTTCGGTTTTATTTTTCTTAATGTTCCTTAACTGTAAGATCAGAATTAAGGTGTCAGCAGGGGGATTTCTTCTGAGAACTCTGTTTTTGGGTGACTGCCCTTTCATTGTAACTTTACCTTGTCCTCTTTCTTTGCATCATTCTTCACATAATTAAAAATAAATAAATAAATTTAAAAAAAGGAAACAAAAAATGCAAATACCTTGGTTAAACCTTCAAAAATTATGATTAAAATATAGACTCACATAAAAGATTTATAAATGCTTATTAAATCATGCTGCCATTTTTGAATTACTACAAATCTGAAAATATTCTTGTGAATATAATAATTTTTCCTCAGGCTGTTTCTAGTAGAGTTAATCATTTTTATAATATTGTTAAAAATTCAAATATTTTCCCTTATGGTCATAGTCCTGGCAAGAATTTATTTTTTGATTTTTTTCTAAAAATTACAATATAAAAAGAATTGTCATAAGGTGGCAGTATATTTCAATGATAACCATCAGTATAAAACACAGTAAGTTACACCAAGTAATTGTTTACCAAGTGCAGAATTGTGAATTAAATTTTACTCTTTCAAGTTCTGTTGAGAAAAATTGAGCACATATTTCTTAAAAAAATGTGAAAATGTATCCAGAGAGCATTCATTGGTAATTACCGACTTGATTAAAAAATTTAGTTACTATTGCTGCATGAAGAAAAACTCTCCCTTTATCTTCTCTGTGCTTATTCTTTGACTTTACAGTGAAATGGACTGTCTTCTGTGACAATAAAAAAAATGGCATCTGTTAGGGAGAAGTGATTTGTAAAAGTTTTCCTGTTTTAAGAAATAGATGTAGGCAATACCATTTTGAATGACAATTATAGTAATTGTCTTTGTTGGCATTGAATGTAGAGTTCTTTTAGACATAACAAGCCTTGTAGAACTTGAATTCTGGGCCAGCTAATTTTCTGTCTTTCCATTCCTGCTTTAATTTTGAGATATTGTTCCAGCTACTATATTCTATGATTTTTTTTATTAAAAATAGTTACTTAAATAACTGCAATTTAAGTTACTTATAGTTAAGTTTCAGACATAAACTATTCTAACATCAATTCCACAACAAGTGTCAGCTTATCTTCAACACTTCCTAAATTCACTCCAGCCTCCTCATCTGCTATCTTGATAGGCACATTTTAAACTTTGGATCTAATGTTTTCATTAGTGAGTCTGTGATTTATATATATGTATAGCCATAATAGTCCTCCACATTACCTATGTAATCCAAAGCTGGGTGTGACCCCAAAACAAAAGCAAAACAAACAAACAAAAGAAAAACAGATTTTGTAATCCAGATTTAGAACTAAAAGATAATATTCAGTTATATATAATTAATAAATCAGATAAAGTGTTAATATCCAGAATATATAACACAAAGAATAAAATATTTAAATATTTTCAACTAACAATGTTTAAAATTTCTATAATAAATCAGAGAAAGTAAGTAAATACATACTTCTCAAAAAATGACAGGCACATGGTCAATAGATACATAAATATTTATAATTTATAATTAGGGAATTTCTAGTAAACAAAGACATAGAAAATATAGTGAGAACAAACTATGTTGGTGGGGATGTGGTGAGATTTTGTATTATAAAAAAATAATTCTCACTAAAAAAATCATTGAAAGATCAATGAGGTTATTAATGTGTTTACTATCAGAAAAGGTATTTTAAATATTAGGAATATGTTTTATATTTTACATTTAAATCTATTTTGAAAGAAAATTTTATTTGCTCTATTTCTTTTAGAAATTATATATTGATGATGCATACATGCTATTTAGCCATGTAACCAAATTGTTAGAATGAAACAAATTCAAAACATATCTCCTTTATTTATAAAGTATATCTTAATTTCAGTTGATAAGGAATTTTTACTTCCTGCTAATATTTAGAGTTTCAGTCTCAATGTTTTTAATTTGAAACTTTGAATATATTTATAATTCTTTTCTATTATTTATAAATTGAAGTGAAAATTTAAGTTCTTTCTATCCAGAAATATTTTATTCTGTCAATTTGTGAATAATCAAGCACTAAATTGCATCTTGGTGTGGAGATGTTCAATAGATGTTAAAATTAGCTAATGTTTATGTGTTTTTCGTAGATCTGATGCTATTTTCAAGGCACAGACTCATAGTTGCTGGGAAACCAAAACAAAATGACTTTATTGACTAAATTATTTTGTTCTATATTAGAGTTGATAAAACATACATACAAACAAATAATACATGGCTTTTAAATTAAAAGTATTACTTATGTTGTAGATATTCTACAGGAAAATAACTCATGATTTTGGATTTAGACCAGCTAATTATTGGAGAAAAATGTGTAGTAAAAGAAGAAAAGACACACAAGTAAATAATTATAGATTGCAGTGATTACTAATTTAATCCGGGTAGATGGTATTTATACTTTTTAAGTCATTTTAGGTAATTTAACTTATATGTCTATCAAAAATACTGCTTAATTAAAATATACGTGTAGCTTTTCTAGCCTTTCTGCCTCTTAAGAATGTAAACTAAAAATGTCAAAATTTTTTCCATTCAACCCCAAAATGTAGAATGTTACAAAAATAATGTCAGTTAAGTCTAATAAACAATCAGATATACACTTGAAGAAATCTTTAATTATATAACAAAAGGAATCCTTTTACAAGACTTTAACTAGATTTAATTTTTTAGTTTTGTCTCATATCTATCTATATAAGTAATAAATTAAGGAGTACCATCTACAGAGGCTGATGCCCCATAGTTATACCTCTGTGTCAATGGCAAATTGGACTCAGTTTCTGTACCCTTCTGGAATGTGGAAGCCTTTTTATTCTACCTACAATCATTCTTTATTCTGTCTATATGCAGGAAGAATTTGAAACTGAGAAATGGCCAAAAAAGTCTGTAAAAATGAAATGATAATCCAACAGTCCCTAGCTTGTGACTGACATGTGTTCTATCCCTGACACCATATGGTCTCTTTAGCATCATTGGATAGCACTGGAAACCCCTGAACACTGTCAAAATGGCTGGTGTAATTCTAGAAATTGCTGCACCTCATTGGCACTATATGCTCAAACCCTTGTATTGAACAAGTGACCCACTTGACTGAGAGAATTGCAGAAATGAGGCTGGAGTGATAGAAGGGCTTACAAACATTTGGGATCCTCACCCCAAATAGTAGTTGGTGTAAATAAAGTTGTAGAAATTTCTTTGAAAGATCCTCTAAGAATAAAGATCTACTGGCTATGTGAATACAGATAAAATGTCTGAATTTACCATATGATATCTTGAATTATATGAAAATATATATTTTTGATAATAAAAAATGCATGGCACACTTTGAGCAGAATTTTAAGTTCTCAAACGTTATTAATGGTAGCATTTGGGTAGAAATAGTTATAGTAGGTAAGGAACTTCTCTTGTATGTGGCCAACTATGGTTAGATCTTCGGCATTCTATATGGTCCCCTAAGCACATCCTGGATTGATTCCTGAGTGTAGAACTAGAAGTAACCCCTCAGCAAGACTGAATGTGGCCTCAAAAGAAAAATAAACGAACAAAAAATATTACCCCTGTAAGACAAAGTCAAGATAAAATAAAACAAAAGAGATATGAGATAACTGCAAAGAATATAAAAAATAATAAAATAAACCCCACATTTGAGGAAATAATAAATATGAATAAGTCTAAATAAAATAAAATCTGGCAGGCACAGGGGACCATATGGGATGCTGGGATTCAAACAACCATCCTTCTGCATGAAAGGCAAACGCCTTACCTCCATGCTATCTCTCCGGCACCAAGAAAGTCATTATTAAAGCAGGAATGATGAGGTACTTTTAATACAGATTGTCCCCTACTTTTATTGTTTTTACTTGCTGCTTTTCCTTGTCCTAATATTGAGGAAATTATATGCATTCATTAGACACTATACTTCAAGTTTCAAATTGTCATCTTTTTCTGAGCTAATGATCTGTAGTGTGATTGTGTCAGCTGGTACCGTTAGCTACATCTCCAGATAACTTATGTGATCATCATTATTCTTCCAACTCTTATTTCACTTTCAGGACAATGTTCAACAAATTAAGAGATATTTAGCAGTCTATTAAAATAATTTTATTACATACTTTTCCTCAACTATAGGGAATTCCCCATAGTTAAAGTAGGATAGGCTTAGTGTGATGTAGGTTGCATGTATGTATTAAATAAATTTTAAGTTTATGCAGATCTTTATTGTTTTTGCTTTTTAATTTCATGAGTGTAAATGTTTAAAAGTTCTAGGATAAAAATATAAGAGTTCTAGGGTGAAATTATGATAGATATTTTTGGATGTAACATTATTATACATTGGGGAGGACTTTTTCTATGTGTATGACAAGCTTATAGTCATAAAACTTAGAAAATATTTACATAAAAAGTCTGTGTGACAGACATTATGCATTATAATAAAATTTTTTTATTTGTGCCTTTCTAATTTAAGTTATCTTTAAATCTTTTATTACAGGATACTATTATAGTATAGCATTCAGCTTGATTCCTGGCACTTCATATGGTCCCCTAAGCACTGTCAAAAAAAGAGATCTCTGAGCACAGAACCAGGAGTCAGGCTGGAGTACAGTTAGATAGAGCACTAAAACAAATAAACAACAATAAAACTCAAATCAATTTTTTTATTGCTATCTTATTTTTTAGTGGAGTAAACTCAGCCATGTTCGGGGTTTACTCCTGGCTCTGCCAATAGGGATCACGCTCAGCAGCATGAGAGGGGATGCTGGGGATTGAACCCAAGTTTGATTCATTTGATAGATTTTCTTTGAATCTTATGAACTTTCATTTGTATATTACATTTTTTTTTTAATTTTTTTTTTATTTAAACACCTTGATTACATACATGATTGTGTTTGGGTTTCAGTCATAAAAGGAACACCACCCATCACCAGTGCAACATTCCCATCACCCAAGTCCCAAATCACCCTCCTCCCCACCCAACCCCCGCCTGTACCCTAAACAGGCTCTACATTTCCCTCATACATTCTCAATATTAGGACAGTTCAAAATGTAGTTATTTCTCTAACTAAACTCATCACTCTTTGTGGTGAGCTTCCTGAGGTGAGCTGGAACTTCCAGCTCTTTTCTCTTTTGTGTCTGAAAATTATTATTACAAGGGTGTCTTTCATTTTTCTTAAAACCCATAGATGAGTGAGACCATTCTGCGTTTTTCTCTCTCTCTCTGACTTATTTCACTCAGCATAATAGATTCCATGTACATCCATGTATAGGAAAATTTCATGACTTCATCTCTCCTGACAGCTGCATAATATTCCATTGTGTATATGTACCACAGTTTCTTTAGCCATTCCTCTGTTGAAGGGCATCTTGGTTGTTTCCAGAGTCTTGCTATGGTAAATAGAGCTGCAATGAATATAGGTGTAAGGAAGGGGTTTTTGTATTGTATTTTTGTGTTCCTAGGGTATATTCCTAGGAGTGGTATAGCTGGATCGTATGGGAGCTCGATTTCCAGTTTTTGGAGGAATCTCCATATCGCTTTCCATAAAGGTTGAACTAGACAGCATTCCCACCAGCAGTGGATAAGAGTTCCTTTCTCTCCACATCCCCGCCAACACTGTTTATTCTCATTCTTTGTGATGTGTGCCATTCTCTGGGGTGTGAGGTGGTATCTCATCGTTGTTTTGATTTGCATCTCCCTGATGATTAGTGATGTGGAACATTTTTTCATGTGTCTTTTGGCCATGCGTATTTCTTCTTTGTCAAAGTGTCTGTTCATTTCTTCTCCCCATTTTTTGATGGGGTTAGATGTTTTTTTCTTGTAAAGTTCTGTCAGTGCCTTGTATATTTTGGAGATTAGCCCCTTATCTGATGGGTATTGGGTGAATAGTTTCTCCCACTCAGTGGGTGGCTCTTGTATCCTGGGCACTATTTCCTTTGAGGTGCAGAAGCTTCTCAGCTTAATATATTCCCATCTGTTAATCTCTGCTTTCACTTGCTTGGAGAGTGCAGTTTCCTCCTTGAAGATGCCTGTAATGTCCTGGAGTGTTTTGCCTATGTGCTGTTCTATATATCTTATGGTTTTGGGGCTGATATCGAGGTCTTTAATCCATTTGGATTTTACCTTTGTACATGATGTTAGCTGGGGGTCTAAGTTTAATTTTTTGCAAGTGGCTATCCAATTGTGCCAACACCACTTGTTGAAGAGGCTTTCCCTGCTCCATTTAGGATTTCCTGCTCCTTTATCAAAAATTAGGTGGTTGTATCTCTGGGGAACATTTTCTGAGTATTCAAGCCTATTCCACTGATCTGAGGACCTATCCTTATTCCAATACCATGCTGTTTTGATAACTGTTGCTTTGTAGTACAGTTTAAAGTTGGGAAAAGTAATTCCTCCCATATTCTTTTTCCCAATGATTGCTTTAGCTATTCGAGGGTGTTTATTGTTCCAAATGAATTTCAAAAGTGTCTGATCCACTTCTTTGAAGAATGTCATGGGTATCTTTAGAGGGATGGCATTAAATCTGTATAATGCCTTGGGGAGTATTGACATTTTGATGATGTTAATCCTGCCAATCCATGAGCAGGGTATGTGTTTCCATTTCCGTGTGTCCTCTCTTATTTCTTGGAGCAGAGTTTTATAGTTTTCTTTGTATAGGTCCTTCACATATTTAGTCAAGTTGATTCCAAGATATTTGAGTTTGTGTGGTACTATTGTGAATGGGGTTGTTTTCTTAATGTCCATTTCTTCTTTATTACTGTTGGTGTATAGAAAGGCCATTGATTTTTGTGTGTTAATTTTGTAGCCTGCCACCTTGCTATATGAGTCTATTGTTTCTAGAAGCTTTTTGATAGAGTCTTTAGGGTTTTCTAAGTAGAGTATCATGTCATCTGCAAACAGTGAGAGCTTGACTTCTTCCTTTCCTATCTGGATTCCCTTGATATCCTTTTCTTGCCTAATCGCTATAGCAAGTACTTCCAGTGCTATGTTGAATAGGAGTGGTGAGAGAGGACAGCCTTGTCTTGTGCCAGAATTTAGAGGGAAGGCTTTCAGTTTTTCTCCATTGAGGATAATATTTGCCACTGGCTTGTGGTAGATGGCCTTCACTATATTGAGAAAGGTTCCCTCCATTCCCATCTTGCTGAGAGTTTTGATCAAGAATGGGTGTTGGACCTTATCAAATGCTTTCTCTGCATCTATTGATATGATCATGTGGTTTTTATTTTTCTTGTTATTGATGTTGTGTATTATGTTGATAGATTTACGGATGTTAAACCAGCCTTGCATTCCTGGGATGAAACCTACTTGATCGTAGTGGATGATCTTCTTAATGAGGCATTGAATCCTATTTGCCAGGATTTTGTTGAGGATCTTTGCATCTGCATTCATCAGTGATATTGGTCTGTAATTTTCTTTTTTGGTAGCGTCTCTGTCTGGTTTAGGTATCAAGGTGATGTTGGCTTCATAAAAGCTATTTGGAAGTGTTTCTGTTTGTTCAATTTCATGAAAGAGTCTTGCCAAGATTGGCAGTAGTTCCTCTTGGAAAGTTTGATAGAATTCATTAGTGAATCCATCTGGACCTGGGCTTTTGTTTTTCGGCAGACATTTGATTACTGTTTTAATTTCATCAATGGTGATGGGGGTGTTTAGATATGCTACATCCTCTTCCTTCAACCGTGGAAGATTATAAGAGTCCAAGAATTTATCCATTTCTTCCAGGTTCTCATTTTTAGTGGCGTAGAGTTTTTCAAAGTAGTTTCTGATTACCCTTTGAATCTCTGTCATATCAGTAGTGATCTCTCCTTTTTCATTCCTGATACGAGTTATCAAGTTTCTCTCTCTCTCTTTCTTTGTTAGGTTTGCCAGTGGTCTATCAATCTTGTTTATTTTTTCAAAGAACCAACTTCTGCTTTCGTTGATCTTTCGGATTGTTTTTTGAGTTTCCACTTCGTTGATTTCTGCTCTCAGCTTTGTTATTTCCTTCTGTCTTCCTGTTCTTGGGTCCTTTTGTTGAGCATTTTCTAGTTCTATTAGCTGTGTCATTAAGCTACTCAGGTAAGCTCCTTCTTCCTTCCTGATGTGTGCTTGCAAAGCTATAAATTTTCCTCTCAGTACTGCTTTTGCTGTGTCCCATAAGTTCTGAGAGTTTGTGTCTTTATTGTCATTTGTTTCCAGGAACCTTTTGATTTCCTCCTTGATTTCATCTCGGACCCACTGGTTATTGAGCATGAGGCTGTTTAACTTCCAGGTGTTAAAGTGTTTCTTCTGAGTCCCTTTGGAGTTCACAAATAATTTCAGAGCCTTGTGGTCAGCGAAGGTAGTCTGCAAAATTTCTATCCTCTTGATCTTATGGAGGTATGTTTTATGTGCCAGCATGTAGTCTATCCTGGAGAATGTCCCATGTACATTGGAGAAGAATGTGTATCCAGGTTTCTGGGGATGGAGTGTCCTATATATATCCACTAGGCCTCTTTCTTCCATTTCTCTCCTCAGGTCTAGTATATTCTTGTTGGGTTTCAGTCTGGTTGACCTGTCCAGTGTTGACAAAGCCGTGTTTAGGTCCCCCACAATTATTGTGTTGTTGTTGATATTATTTTTCAGATTTGTCAGCAGTTGTATTAAATATTTTGCTGGCCCCTCATTCGGTGCATATATGTTTAGGAGAGTGAATTCTTCCTGCTCTACGTACCCCTTGATTAATATAAAATGTCCGTCTTTGTCCCTTACAACCTTCCTGAGTATAAAGTTTGCATTATCTGATATTAGTATGGCCACTCCAGCTTTTTTATGGGTGTTGTTTGCTTGGATAACTTTTCTCCAGCCTTTTATTTTGAGTCTATGTTTGTTCTGACTATTCAGGTGCGTTTCTTGTAGGCAGCAGAAGGTTGGATTGAGTTTTTTGATCCATTTAGCCACTCTGTGTCTCTTAACTGGTGCATTTAGTCCATTGACGTTGAGAGAAAGAATTGTCCTGGGATTTAACGCCATCTTTATTTCAAAATTTGGTGTGTCTTTTGGGTAGTCTTGTCTTAGATTAGGTCTTTCAGTTTTTCTCTTAAGACTGGTTTTGTGTCTGTGAAGTTTCTGAGCTGTTTTTTGTCTGTGAAACCATGTATTCTTCCATCAAACCGGAAAGTGAGTTTTGCTGGGTATAGTATTCTGGGTGAAGCATTCATTTCATTCAGTCTTGTCACAATATCCCACCACTGCTTTCTGGCATTGAGCGTTTCTGGTGACAGGTCTGCTGTAAATCTCAGGGAAGCTTGCTTGAACATGATTTCCCCTTTTGATCTTGCTGTTTTCAGAATTCTGTCTCTATCTGTGGGATTTGTCATTGTGACTAGGATGTGTCTTGGGGTGGTTTTTCTGGGGTCTCTTTTGGTTGGTACTCTTTGGGCATGCAGGATTTGATCACATATATTCTTTAGCTCTGGGAGTTTCTCTTTAATGATGTTCTTGACCATTGATTCTTCCTGGAAATTTTCTTCCTGGGTCTCTGGGACTCCAATGATTCTTAAGTTGTTTCTGTTGATCTTATCATAGACTTCTATTTTCGTCTGTTCCCATTCTTTGACTAATTTTTCCATTGTCTGCTCATTTGCTTTAAGTTTTTTGTCCAATCTCTCCTGCTGTATGGAATTGTTATGTATCTCATCTTCCACAGCACCAAGTCTATTCTCAGCTTCTGATACCCTGTCCCAGAGCTTATCCATTTTGTCATTCACTTCGTTTACTGAGTTTTTCAGGCCTGTTAGTTGACATGTTATTTCAGTTTGGAGTTTTGTCATTTCTGCCTTCATATTTTCTTGGTTCTTATTAGTGTTCTGTTCAACTCGATCCATGGTTTCTTGGAGTCTGTTGAGCACCTTCCATATTGCTAGTCTAAAGTCCTTATCTGAGAGGTTGATTAGTTGTTCAGTCATTATCTGGTCCTCAGAATTGTCATCTTCATTCTCTATGTCTGATGCTGGCCTGCGCTGTTTCCCCATTGTCACATTTGTATTGTGGGTTTTTCTACGTGTTGTAGTGGTATTCATTGTCTATATGATGTAGGCAGCACACTCCTCTGGCTCCTCCCTTTCTGGATGGGCTGACTTGCCTCTAAGGGAGGGGAGTCCTCCGTGGATGAAGCCTCACACTGGGTCAAATCTTAGGCCCGAGCATGTAACAGAGAAGACAGTCCAGAGAGAAATGTTTGCTTCTGTGATATAGCGCCGTTCTTAGTGTGATTTTTCCTTCTTGTTGCAATGGAGTTCTTTCCTTAGAAAGAGTGCACGGCCGCGTAGCGAAGCGGAGCGGCCGTGCTCCTCTGAGCCTCTTTTTGCCCCACTCGCAAGAGTTTCACGCAAGAGGACAGTAGACAGACATAGACAGGTCACACTCACAGTCTTTCACAGCTGAGCCCCACTGGGCCGGTGTACTTTCGCGGATTTTCCCCGCCTGGTGTCACACACAGGGAGCCAGCTTTTGCAAAGGATAGCCGGTTTTTATGCTCTGAAGTCCCTCCCTGAAAATGGCGTCTGGGCGAGCGAGGTTTCTGGAGGCTCTTTTTGCCCCACTCGCAAGAGTTTCACGCAAGAGGACAGTAGACAGACATAGACAGGTCACACTCACAGTCTTTCACAGCTGAGCCCCACTGGGCCGGTGTACTTTCGCGGATTTTCCCCGCCTGGTGTCACACACAGGGAGCCAGCTTTTGCAAAGGATAGCCGGCTTTTATGCTCTGAAGTCCCTCCCTGAAAATGGCGTCTGGGCGAGCGAGGTTTCTGGAGGCTCTTTTTGCCCCACTCGCAAGAGTTTCACGCAAGAGGACAGTAGACAGACATAGACAGGTCACACTCACAGTCTTTCACAGCTGAGCCCCACTGGGCCGGTGTACTTTTGCGGATTTTCCCCGCCTGGTGTCACACACAGGGAGCCAGCTTTTGCAAAGGTTAGCCGGTTTTTATGCTCTGAAGTCCCTCCCTGAAAATGGCGTCTGGGCGAGCGAGGTTTCTGGAGGCTCTTTTTGCCCCACTCGCAAGAGTTTCACGCAAGAGGACAGTAGACAGACATAGACAGGTCACACTCACAGTCTTTCACAGCTGAGCCCCACTGGGCCGGTGTACTTTCGCGGATTTTCCCCGCCTGGTGTCACACACAGGGAGCCAGTTTTTGCCATATTACATTTTTTTAATCTTACTGTTTCCAGCATTCTGTCTGCCTTTGGTTTTTTATTTGTTTGCTTGTTATGTTTTTTGTGGGATTACTCCTGGCTCTGAGCTCAGATTTCACTCCTGGCTGACTCAGGAGACCATATGGGATGCCAGGGATTGCACCTGGTTAGGAAATGTGCAAGGTAAATGCCCTACTGCTGTGCTATTGCTCCGCCCACCTACCTTTGGTTTTTGTTATTCTAATTGTAATGTGCCTTGATGTTATCAATTTCTTTGAATGTCGTTTTTTTCAAATGGGATCATTTAGATGCCTTGGATTTGGGTGCCTGAATTCAATTCTGCAAATTATTTTATGATTTCTTTAACTACTAATTCATCAAATTTTCATTCCGATTTTTTACTGATTCCAATAGATCTTACATTGTTCCTCTTGATCTCATTCAGTATTTTTCTAGTAAGTTGTTGGTTTCTTACCAACAATTTTTTTCCTCTCTTTTCCTGCTTTCTAGAGATTTACAATACCTTGTCTTGAGCTCGCTCATCAATCATTTCCTCTGTTGCTAGTGTTCTACTACTCTGATCTTAGATTGAGGTTTTTTTTTTTTTTTTTAAAGAAATGAAGATTTTCTAACTTCACTTATTGCAATCTTTTTTATTGAGCACATCCAGGGATGTTCATGAGTTACTCCTGACTATGCACTCAGAAATTACTCCTGGCATGCTGCTGGGACTCTATGGGATGCTGGGAATCAAACCAAGGTTGAACATGTATAAGGCAAACAAACCCCTTCACCTGCTATATTATTTTTCTAGTCCCTCCTAATGTAGTCTTTTGCATTTTGACTCTCAAATATATTTTTGGGCTTTACTCTTCACCTATTAGGGTTGTTTCTTTGAAGTCATTTAAACGTCCTCAACGTGGTTTCAATAAAATCATACTTCGAGAGTTTACAAAGCTAGTTGGTACTAGTAGAGTATTCTTGTGTTACTGTTTTTAGTTATTGAACTTCGGGAGCTCTGAAGCTTCTGTGCTGGGAGTATAGTTAACCCTCTATGTGAGTCAGTGAGGGGTAGCTCTTTACTTTCTTTCTTTGAAGGTTAAAGGAACAAGCATTGGAGAAATGTCAAGGAGGATCTGATGGCATAGCTGAGGGTGATATGGAGTCTGCAGGCACCCAACTAGAAGGAATAGGCACTTGCCCTTTCAATAGCAGTTGGGTAGTTAACCTTGCCTGAAATAATAAAAGAGCAAGAAGAGTTATAAATAGTTCTTTGTTTAAAAAACAATATGGTTGATGTTTTTCTACAACACTCATAGTTCTCAAGAATCAATCCTCAAGGTGGTTGGCGGAGCTTAAGTGGTGATGGGATTTGAATTTGTGTGACTGGGATGAGAGGCAAGTACTATCTCTGGCCCATTTGAGCAATAATTTTCAGATATTATGCCACACATTAAAAATATAACAACTACTTTTTTCTAATCTAGAATGCTTATGGTTGAACATTCACAAATTTCATAATTACTTTAAATGAAGATATCATCATATAACAAAATTTTCCATTACTGTATGTTAAATGTTCTTTTATAACACAAATATATTATGTCATTTATTCTATGCTTGAAAAATGATAGTAAAAATTGAGTTTTTAATGGTAAGGAAACCTATTACAACTGAGTTTAAAATTGCTGTTCTATTGCTAAAGGAAAAATTTTTATAATTGTATCCAGCTCTTATATTCTTTGCACATGAAAATTATTATACCAGAGAATACTTTATTCCTTCCAAATAGTCTTTTTCCTCCCAAAAGAATACTGCTAGTGAATAGAAATCAAGGCAAAACACCAATTTTTTGATACTTTGTAAGTTTCTGGGACATTCTGTCACAGAAAGATGAATAGCTATAGAAAGTTCCTTAATACATTATACCTTAATAAACAATTTTGGTATTATCATATGAAAAATTGAATTGAGTTCTTACTTTTAAAATGTAATTCTTTTGAATGGTAACGATAATACAGCAGGTAGTGTGCTTGCCTTACACAGGAATGACTCAGGTTTGATAACATATAATCTCATTAATTTACCCAGAAGTAATCCCTGAATGCAAAATTGGGAGTAATTCCTGAGTACCACCACATGTGGCCATAAAACAAAAAAAATATTGATTTTCCTTTATATTTTGGAAACAAATTTTAATGTGATTCATACTATAAAATCATATTGATGTAATATTCTTTTAGTGATATGATGACTGATATTTTATAATCAAGTGTATTTTGTGATATTTATTGCCGTATTGAAAGAGCCAATATTTATCCTTCTCTAACATAGAAGACTGATGTTAATTGTTAAAAATATTAGGACAGGCATTTTGATATAAATAGTCCTTGCATGTTTATAGTGTTTATTCACAACAGCATATTAAGAATCTATCCTTATTTTAGCTAGGATTTTGTCTTCTGATGAATTATTTTTAGATGGCAATAACTGCTCAACTTTCTATGAAGAAAATAAATTCAGTTTAGAATATTAAAGTAGAGCCAAAGGGATAGTAAAGTGGATAAGACATTGGACACAGCTTACTTATTTGGTTCTCTGGTATTATATATTATCCCCTGAGCACCATCAAAATCACTCCGAGTTCAATGAATCATCGCTGACAACATTTGGTGCTCCCCTGTTTTGCAGGGGGAGGGTATATCTGGGTTACACCCAGAGGTGATCAGGAGCCTCTCCTGATTCTGTACTAGTTTTTATTATAGAATTGCTGATACATCTGGTATAGCTGATCATACTGGGATTGGCTATATATAAGGCAGTGTTTTAAACCCTGTACTATCTCTGTAGGCCACCAATATACATTTTTTTTGTTGTTGTTTTTGGGCCACACCCGGCGGTGCTCAGGGTTTACTCCTGGCTGTTTGCTCAGAAATAGCTCCTGGCAGGCACGGAGGACCATATGGGACACCGGGATTTGAACCAACCACCTTAGGTCCTGGATCGGCTGCTTGCAAAACAAACACCGCTGTGCTATCTCTCCGGGCCCCCAATATAAAATTTTTTAATCTAAGATTTTCATTATTTGTTTTAAAAACATGAATTTTAAATGATAATTGTACTTATTTATTTTTCCTCTGGAACTTTTTTCCCTATAAAGTAATTCCCTGTGTGTGTCTTCACAATATAGATTCCAGTGTGCTTCATCTAGACACATGTGTTATATACATGACTATAAGAATAATTTATAGTAATATTGTCTAGATGTTATATTTGTGAGAGCCACATAAAGAGTGTCTTGATCTATGACTTAGGATCAAATTGATGTTGATTTCTTCTGTCTCTTTGGTACAAAGCCTTTTAAAATGTTTTATCAGGATAAGCATACATTGCAGTATTTTTCTAGGTCCTTTTCTGGGGAAGGAAAAAACAAGTCTATTATTATAGTCCCTTCTCCTTCTTGGTGGTTTTGTTTGTATTGATTGATATTTGTTGCATTGTAGCTTTTGTAAAATGCTTTAAAACACATAAATATTAGGGAATTTTTAGTGTGATTTTTTTAAATTTTGCTTTCTGTTTGGAGGTAAAAGCACTGGTGGTTCTCAGAGATTACTCCTGGGTTTTCTTACATTCAGGAACCACTGTTGAAAGACTTGGGTGACCACATAGGTTTTGGCTTAACTAGGACACATGCAAGGCAAGCACATTGCCTGTTGTAATATTTTCCCAACCTACATTAATTCTAATTATATCAAATAAATTGGTTGTATAAATCAAATAACCAAAGTGTAATCTTGCTTTAAAAAATATATTTATAGTGCCAGAGAGATAGCATGGAGGTAGGGCATTTGCCTTGCATGCAGAAGGATGGTGGTTCGAATCCTGACATCTCATATGGTCCCCTGAGCCTGCCAGGAGCAATTTCTGAGCGTAGAGCCAGGAGTAACCTCTGAGCGCTGCCAGGTGTGACTACAATATATATTTATAAATGTAGGCTTAATAAAAACATGTATATATATATGTATGTGTTTTCAGACAGTGGAAATGCAATAAAATTGTTTATTTTATAGTCATAAACAATTAGAATAGTGTATGAGGATTCCATACAATTTAAAATAATTGTATAATTCATTATCTGTTTTCTAAGAGAAACATACTAATGTTATTTTAGATAAATACTAATTGTCATGGTTACATAACTTCATAAATGGGAGCAAAGGATGTACTGAAGTTAGAAGCCAGATAGATAAATTTGCTGGATTACCAAAGAATAAATCTATAATGATAAAAGGCCAAATGGGTAATTAGGACAGAAAAATTCAAGATAAGAAATTTATACTATAAACAGAGAGAGAAAAAGAGAGAGAGAGAGAGAGAGAGGGAGAGAGAAAGAGAGAGAGAGAGGGAGAGAGAGAGAGAGAGAGAGAGAGAGAGAGAGAGAGAGAGAGAGAGAGAGAGAGAGAGAGAGAGAGGACCACAGGAATAAAATATCTGACCTAATTTGTAGTGAACATATGCTATGAACTTTTAAGGGCCATACAGAAGTTAATAAACTATATTTGAAGAGAAACCCAGAAAAGTTTTATAACTTTGGAATTTAATAGGCCTGGCATGTAGCTTGGTCAGAAGGTAAACACAGTATAAACCAGAAATTTAGCCCTGGAGAGTCTTGTCCAAGGTGTGGCAAAGTATGTATGAATGAATATAAATGAGGAGAATGCCAAAGTCAAGGAATGTGTAATTTGAAAATCCGGTTTTGTACCATCACCTCAAGGACATTATTTTTTCAAGGTTCTTACATAACTATATTCTTGTTTCCAAATGGGAAAAAGTAGGCATTTGAGACCTTTGGTGAGTGACCCCTTCAAGGCCTTAAACCAACAATTAGCAATATGATTTACCCTTGTTTTTTTTTTTAACTCTATCTAGTATTCTATTTGTTCTCTAAAAAAATCTTTCTAGAAAGGTGCTTCATGTATCCTGAGCAGAATTTAATTTGACAAGATGTAGATTTTTCTAAATTGATATTTTTAACATCTAGAAGGACTCCTCCTAGTTTTTTGTTTTTTTTTTCTTTTCCTTTTTCTTTTCCTGTATCTCTTACAGAACCACATTACTTGAATTATCTTGTTCAGCCTCATAAATTGAGGGGTGGGGGGAATGGATGGTATCAGTTCCAGATACTTGCATGAACATTTAGTGGAAATAAAAAAAGATCAGACCTGAACATCAGACTCAAAGTCAACAACAATAGAATCTACCCAATCCACAGCAAGCTGTACAAGTGGGGATATGGGATGCATGCTGGGAACAGGGGAAGAGGGAGGACAACACTGGTGGTGGGAATGTCCCTGATTCATTGTCATTATGTACCTTTAAATATTATTGTGAAAGATTTGTAATTCACTTTGGCCACAATAAAAATTAAAAAAAAACAATTAAATTATTTATTAGAAAAATATGTAGACATAAATAAGAACTTAGGACTATAGTGTAGGTTGAGAAAGTTGCATCCTGCTATTTAAAAGTATTTAAGTGTTTAAGTATTTTAAAAGTATTTAAGTACTTAGACTGCAAATATATGTTAGAAAAATTCATTATCCACTGCACTTCTTATAGCCAGTTATTTTGGGCCAAAGGTGGGTTTTCAAGTATTTTGTCATAGATTTTGTTGTGAGCGAGATTTCATATCCACATTCTTTTTAAAATAATCTTTTACACAGCTAATCTGCTAATAAATACTAGAAAAATTCTGATTTGTTAGATTCAAACAATATTCCCTTGGTTGAAAGATCTACTTTGACTGGTGCAATAGCACAGTGGTAGGGTGTTTTCCTTGCAAGTGGCCAACCTGGGACTGACCTGGCATCCCACATGGTGTGAGAAAGAGAAACACAGAGAGAGAGAGAGAGAGAGAGAGAGAGAGAGAGAGAGAGAGAGAGAGAGAGAGAGAGAGAGAGAGAGAGAGAGAGAATCAGAGACAGAGAGAGAATCAGAGACAGAGAGACAGAGACAGACAGGAAGGAGATGGGAGAAAAACATTTACTTCTCACATATAAATAAGATGTTCAGTTAAAATATTGGTGAATCATAAGCTCCATTACTTGACCTGTGAAGATACCAAGCTCTCTAGATACAGAGGTCTGATCTTATCACCGATGACGGAGCAGAAATATTCCATACATCACAAAAGCACTGAGAGGAAGGTAAATGAACAGGCAAGGAGCTTTTAGTTAATCCCATGACAGTATACTTCAAGATTGGAGAAACCCTGTGTCTCTTAGGCCAAGGGAATTCCTTTTCTAATGTCCCCAATATTTACTGTGCCTAGGCGGGGGGGAGCACAAAATAATTTTATTTATTTATTTATTTATTTATCTTTTCTTGACTTTGTTTTGGTGTGGATATTGAAATTGTTGTCCCCAATTGTTTTTTCCCATTTTTGCGTTCTGACATGTTTTTATTTCAGGACCATGGCTATTATGTGGTGCTTGTCTTTATTGCTGTAGTGCTCCCTGGATATTTTATTTGATATTTCTATTTGTATTGTTGTGGTATTTCAATTCCATTTTCCCTTTCCTCTCTCAAACTGAGGTTGAGAGCTTCTAGAAGCTTTTATTTTTTTTTTAATTTTTACCCCAATTTTTTTCTTTTCTTTTCTTCAAACAAAACCACATAACTTGAACTATCTAGTTCCACCTCTCAAATAGAGGGGGAAATAGTGGAGGGTACCAAGACCAAACAGTTGTATGATCACTAAGTAGTAAGCTAGACACAGAGGGGCCCACTCATTCTAGCAGCCCGGGGGATGAAGGTCGGGGATATGGGATGTAAGATGGGAATGGGGTGGAAGGACAACTTTTTTGATTGGAATTCCCCTGATTCAATGTTAATATGTACCTAAAATATTACTGGGAAAGTTATTTAAGCCACTGTGATAAAAATAAAAAGTATATATTTATTAAAAAATATTTGTTGAATCTGGTCTGTTATTGTTTATTTTGCTTTTGTTTTTGCTTTTGTGATACCCTCAACAGTCCTCAAGAATACTGCTGAAATTTTTGGTTATTCTTTGTAGTATATGCCAAAATTGAACAAAATAAACGTTACTTTATTTTTTATTGTGTTTTTCTTTAATTTTTTTCAATTATAGAGTCCTTACATCCTGACATTTGAGAACTCTGGAAGATGACTTGGGCTCATGAGCTATTTAAGTTAGAAGTCCTTTGAAAGACCATTTATCTGTTATATATTTCTAAAAGATAAGAAAAGTGAAACTAATCAGTTCAAAGAATTTCTGCAGGATTATATAATATGTTAACCACAAAAATAGGAGCCTGAAAGCACTCCCTGTCCATTGCTAATGTTTTTTCAATGCAGAGTGGCTAGTTATAGATAAGGTTCTCAAATTTGTCTTTCCCTGAGATATTATTCTTAGCTATCTTTGCCTCCTGACAGAATCACTTTGTGATGGGAAATGTATATAAATAGATAATCAATGAGAGAAAGGTGTTTATTTTGCTAGGTCAATGTATTATGGAAATTCAGCTGAGCAGTCAAAATAAAATGATTAGTGCCAAGCGACCATTTTGGGAAAGTTAATTTTGAAGGCTTTGTAGGAAATAATGAAACTTTTTTTACCTAACTATATACAATTTATATCCCTTTGAAACCCAAAGTAAAACTTTATAAATATTATCTACATCTCTTGGAAGCAGATTTATTTAAGATGATTGATTACAAACCTTGCTGTATCATAAATGTTTTATGTATTAGATTTCTTATTTAAATAATTTGTTTAAGCATCTTGGTTACAAAAATTTTCATAGTTGGGTTTCAGTTATTGAATGTATATGATATATTTAATCATATTTAATAATTAATGTTTATACTATATTTAATACTGACTTATTACCTAAATTACTTTTGTTTTTGCTTTGTATTCCATATATTAACTTTTTTAATATAAAATCTTTATTTAAGCACTATGATTACAAGCATCATTGTAGTTGGGTTTCTGTCATAAACAGAATACCCCCCTTCACCAGTGTAACATTTCCACCACCATGCTCCCCACCCCTGCCTGTATTCAAGACAGGAATTCTACTTCTCTAGTATATGAAAAGCAAAACATAATAACAAGGCAAAATATCCCTATTTGTAATAATGAGAAGTAAATTGCCTTGTAAATTTTTAAATTTCCCTATAGGAATAATATAAACCCTCAAAAAAAAACAAGCAAGTGTACGTCCTTCTTCAGATTATTCACGTATTTATTCAGTAGACATTTTCTGAGTACTGAATATGTCTGGCTTCTGGAGATTCTAAACTCAATCTTTATGCCTCGTTACATGTTCTTCCTCTTTCTTCCAGCTCTGGACACCAGAATCTTCCTTCAAAATGTTCAACATAGTGAACAGTCTAGCATTTCCTTTATTCTCTTCTCTCAGGACCAATCCCACTCATGCCTATAATAACAGAATAACTTCCATGATATCCCTGTTGGTACTATTCTTTGGGGTCATAACTTATTTTCAATCAATATGCAATATGTATGTAACCTTAAGCTAGAGAAAAGGAAATATCTCTTGTGTTTTTACATGACTTTGTACCTAACATTTTCTCAACTTACCATATATACTCAAGTATAAGCCGGTCCTAGTATAATTAAAGCCCCTAATTTTATCATAAAAGCTGGAAAATCTTAGTGACTCGAGTATAAGCCGAGGTGGAAAATGCAGCAGCCACTGGGAAATTCCAAAAGTAAATATATGTACCCAAAACAATTACAATAATTGAGGAATCAGTAGGTTAAATGCTTTTCAATATTTATTGTTAATGAAAAATCTGTAACTAGCTACAATAACTTAAAAATTTTAAGTAAAGTGCAGAAAACTGTAGCTTAACAGGCAATCCAGCTAAATCACAAAGGTTAAAATCCTTCAATACTGGATTCCTCATCATCATCATCTGTATGTCCAGAGCTTCAGCTGCATCTGCTGTGAGGGTATTAGCATAGACATTGTCATCATCACTGAGTTCACAGATATTATCATCACTGCTGTTGGACTCATACAAAGCACAGAATTTTGTGGGTTCAATAGTTCAGTGGCATCCAGTTCTGTTCAGCCACCTACATCTACCTGAAGCACCAGCCCCTCCAGCAGATGGCAGAAGACAACTGGAGACTAGGTGCATTTGATTTGGGGTGCCTGCATACTGAATCAAATAACCTGTATGACCCAAGTATAAGCCAAGTTCGGTGTTTTCGACACTAAGTTTTTGGTTTATACTCGAGTATATAGGTATATGTGCTGGAAGAATGTCCTGAAATCTCTCAGCTCCTGGGGGATGCTGTTAGAAAAATTACTGTTGCATAGTTAGTAAATGTAAAAATACAAGACAATAAATTAATAACTTCTAAGTAAAGATACGGTGAAGTTGATCATTTTTCTCAGAAGGAGATGATAACCTTTGCTGAATTCTGAAGAATAGCCAGGTATTTGGCAGATAAGAATCATACATTTTTGTATTGAAGGGAAAGCCAAAGCTAAAGCAAGAATAGTGGGGAAAATATAGTATGTTTAACTGGAAATAGTGCTTTTATATTAGCATTACCAAAATCAATACTGTACTGTTGTCTTATATATGGAACTTTAAAGACATCCCTTCAATAAAAAAGGATTTATGCACTCAGTATGCTTGGAGAGCAGATTAATATCTTCCTAGCTTGCAAAGCAATTTTCTCTCTATGGAATTGTTCTGAAAAGTTTACCTTAAAAAATATATCAAGAAGGGAGCAGGTGGGATATATCATAGCTTGAATAAAAGGCTAGCACATAAGAAATATTTGTTTTACAAAATTAATTTAAAATGCTTTTATGCTTTCTCTTCTGCTTAATTGAAGTAGGAAAATATTAGTGTCATATGTAATAAATTTACATATATAAAATATACCTATTTTTTTTAATGTGAGATAGCAAAAGTGGCCAAAAAAATGCAACTTTAACAGAGAGGTTTTCTTGACAAAAGAAGATTCATTTACCTCATTGTCTACTCACTCTACCCCAAATTCCAATAGAAATTTTCACTTATGTCTTATAAAATTGCCTATAAAACTACACAAATAAGTATTGGTTACTAATGCAGACATAACAGAGTCATAAATAATTAAATAGGAGTTATTCAGAGAAACGGAGTCATTTTTCAATAATGCTGTATGACTCATCATTCTAGTGAGGAACAGGTTATTATGTCTAACCATGTAACGTGACCAGCTGCTTTCAGTACAAGCCTGTAGAAACATATGACACCTACTATAATTTTATTTCATGTTATTATTTTTCTAAACTCATGGTTCTTTGGCTTAAAGTAACAAATACCACTTTACTTCTGTCTTCCACCAAATACCTTAAAATGGTTTAGAAAATTAAAATAGTATTCTGTTATTACTTATACTTCCAGCAGTTGATAAGAAAGTGTGATTGTTAGGGGTTTTGGTTATTATCTCACTTAATTTTCAAAGTAACCTCAGACAGTCATTATTTTAAAGTTTTATGGTCCTTCTTAGTAACTATTGAGAAATATTACTAATTATTCCATTATATTTCCCATTGATCTTGATAATAATACAAGTGATTTACAACAAAGAATTGCATTAAACACTTGGTAGATGACAAAAAATGTTTGAACTGTCTCCCATGAATTTATTTATTTGATACTCCAAAAGATAATATCTGTGGCATCTAGCTTATGATGACCTTCTTAGATAAATAATTTGGAGATACAAAGAATTAAAATAACTTCATCATCACAGGACTAAACATAAGTGCTAAAACTACATTTAAATTCAAAATTAATCTACCTATATTGTTGAATTTATGTTAAGGTATTTTTTGGCAATGGATGGTTTATGCAGTTAAAAAGAGATCAATTGAAGGAAAAAATATATATTTTTACAATCTAAAGCTGGTAAGGTAGCTCTATGATATTTTTCATTGTTAAGAACATAAATATAGTTGCACATATTTTGTGTCTTTCTCAGATTATTTAAGACAACTTATAAATAGTGAATATTTATATGTAGATACATTCATGTATATACATTATACAGTATACAGTCACCTTTAAGAAAGAAGTCCATTGACTGTGTGTTAGCTTCAAAATAAAGGACAATAAAGGAGTAGTTTGGAGCATCTCTAATCTCCAGGTAAATGAGTTTATCACACTCTCACCTCTCCTTAAGTCATTTATTTTATCGTCTGAGACTGTATCCATTTATGAGACTTTTCAAAAGAATATTTTGAGGGCACTAACAATAAGCTAATATTGTCTTATCAATATTAGTTTCTTCAGCACCTACTCATCAGGAGAGATGAAGTCATGAAATTTTCTTATACATGGATGTACATGGAATCTATTATGCTGAGTGAAATAAGTCAGAGGGAGAGAGATAGACGCAGAATAGTTTCCCTCATCTATGGGTTTTAAGAAAAATAAAAGGCATTCTTGCAATAATTTTCAGAGACAAAAGAGAGGAAGGCTAGAAGTTCCAGCCCACTACATGAAGCTCACCACAAAGAGTGGTGAGTTCAGTTAGAGAAATAACTACACTGAGGACTATCTTAACAATGTTAATGAATGAGGAAAGTAGAAAGCCTGTCTAGAGTACAGGTGGGGGTGGGGGGAGAGAAGGGAGATTTGGGACATTGGGGATGGGAATGTTGCACTGGTGAAGGGGGGTGTTTTTTACATGACTGAAATCCAACTACAATCATGTTTGTAAGCAAGGTGTTTAAATTAAGATATTAAAAAAAAGTGCTCTATAGTTATTTGCTGATTGATGAAGAAGTAAAGATTTGAAAAAACAAATGAAATAATGTGCCAAATTAAATAAAACACAAAAAATTATATTAACTTTTTAGTTTTATTTTTAATTTTTTTTTGGGCCACACCCGGTAACGCTCAGGGGTTACTCCTGGCTATGCGCTCAGAAGTTGCTCCTGGCTTGGGGGACCATATGGGACACCGGGGGATCGAAAGGCGGTCCGTCAAAGCTAGCGCAGGCAAGGCAGGCACCTTACCTTTAGCGCCACCGCCCGGCCCTATTTTTAAATTTTTTTAATTGAATGATCAACTGGAAGACATTTACAGCATTACCAATGTTACAGTGTATCTTATTAATATTGAAATCAATAGAAATTTCCAGTTTCATAAAATTTTATGTTTATGTTTTTGAATTTAGAACTTCAATGATAGTAAGTTCAGCTGTTTTGTTTATTTGCTTTTGGGACATACCCAAAAGTATACATTACTACTGTACTGTACTCAGGAATTACTCCTAATTGTACTGAATATTGATTGAGGTCAGCAGCATATTAGACTTGTGCTTTAACATCTATGATATCTTTTAAGTCCTCCAAGAAATTTTATCTGTATATTATGCCCTTTGGCTTCTGTTATGTTTTTGTTTGTTTGTTTGTTTTGTTTTTTGGATTTTGGGCCACACCCGGTGATGCTCAGGGGTTACTCCTAACTATGCTCACTCAGAAATCGCTCCTGACTTGTGGGACCATCTGGGATGCTGGGGGTGGGGGTGGGGTGGGGGGATTGAACCAAGGTCTATCCTAGGATAGCGGGGTCCAGCAGATGCCTTACCGCTTGCAGCACATCTCCGGCCCCTACTATGTTTTTTGAAAAAAGATTCCTTTAACAACAGGAGCTTTGTAATAGAGAGTAAAGCAAATAACGCATTACCTCACATGTGGTTGACCCCTGCTGGCTCTCCATAACTGTATATTGTGCCCTGAGTAACACTAGAACTTATCCCTGAGTATAAAGCTTGTAGCCTGTCAAGAGTACAGGTGGGGTTGGGGTGGGGAGGAGGGAGATTTGGGACATTGGTGGTGGAAATGTTGCACTGGTGAAGTGGGGGTTTTCTTTATATGAGTAAAACACAACTACAATCATATTTGTAATCAAGGTGTTCAAATAAAGATATTAATAAAAAAAAAGACCTGTAGGGCCCGGAGAGATAGCACAGTGGTGTTTGCCTTGCAAGCAGCCCATCCAGGACCTAAGGTGGTTGGTTCGAATCCCAGTGTCCCATATGGTCCCCCGTGCCTGCCAGGAGCTATTTCTGAGCAGACAGCCAGGAGTAACCCCTGAGCAATGCCGGGTGTGGCCCAAAATAAAAAAAAAAAAAAGACCTGTAAAATGCCAAGAATGGCCCCAAAACAAGCAAGCAAACAAACAAAAACACCAAAATTCAAAACTTCAGACCATTAACGAGTTTTTGTCTTGGCCCACCTTATGATTTATAATAATAATAATAATCTATGTTGTTGTCTATGAATTATCACACTAATAACTTCTAAGATATGTTATTTTGAGTATGTAATATTAGCCTTGATTCTTGATTTCCTAATTACTGACATAGTGTTTGAGTTACTTGATACAAACCTCAGAAAAGCAATAGTACTGTAGTCTGCATTCTCTTTTAATTTGTGTTTAAAATTTTTGTAAAAATATATGTGATGTTGTAAATGCTGAAAATTGGCATTATTTTAGGTTTGATTATGATTAAAAATGTAGAGAATAATTTTATCCATTACAGATGGTATTTGTGATATTTCTACAAATTATCACTGATTGCTTCTCTTTAGTATTCTTCATAAAAGATTGATCTTAGTGATTTCTAAAAGTAATTTACATATACAGACATGATTTGTTAAGAATGATATGATCTTTTTTTTTTTTTTTTTGGTTTTTGGGCCACACCCTGTGATGCTCAGGGGTTACTCCTGGCTATGCGCTCAGAAGTTGCTCCTGGCTTCTTGGGGGACCATATGGGACGCCGGGGGATCGAACCGTGATCCGTCCTAGGCTAGCGCAGGCACCTTACCTCCAGCGCCACCGCCCGGCCCAAATGATATGATCTTTATTTTTGCATATGTTTTTAGATCGCTATTTAACAATAATCTATGGGATATCTTATATACAAATGATTATAACATGAGAAAAGAGCTGGGTAACTAGTTCAGTGGACTGATCACCTGATCACATTCTTAGTGTGCATGAGACCTAACTTTTATTCCCAGTACCAAAATGTACATTGTTGGGAGCAAAACCCAAGTACAGATCCATGAATAGCCACTTGGCACCACCAGTATGACCCTAAAGGTTTTTAATATACAATGTCAGAAAACCTTAAGTTCTTAGGACTATTGGGGATCTTTACAATAGATGATATGAAAATGAAGTGATGATTTGGAGCAAATTTGACCTGGCAAGGGTCATGAATTTGTCTTTCAAAAACTGTTACAAATCTTGCCGATATTATGCTTTTCAGTTTTTATAATAAAAATAAATTTCAGAGAAATCTCGGAATGTTGGATCATTAGAAAATGTTTATGACCTCTTTAATGACTATAATGATATTCAAAATAGATAATGTGATATTTTAAGTATAAATCATGCCGAAGGGAGTTTTATTCCTTCAAATCTTTACATTAATAATAACAACAGTATTTATCTCATTATGCTGTTATAAAATATAATGAGTTAATAGTTATCTCTATTTCATCAACTGATTATCAAGATTAAATGAAGTAGTGCTTGTAAAACACATAGAAGACTGCTAGCCTACAGTTATTTCTACATAAATATTTATTAAATTAAACTCTATGCACATATTTTATTACAAGTGTATCTTGTTCACGTAAGTTCAAGAGCAATTACTAAAAATAATTTTCTTGAACATTAAAAGCACTAATGAAGTGTTCGTAGAATTCTGACTCTTTGATCTGACTTCAGCTTAATCTATTTCTAAGATCAGAAATAAGGGCCAGAAGCCCAATAATTTATTATTGTTTTATTAATATTATTATTATAGATAAGAAAGATAAGAAAAGAAATACACCTCTTAATGTCCAATGAGATAATTGCTTGGCAAACAGGATGCTATGGGAGTCAGAATGATGTTACCCAGGGAACTCCAGAAAGAATTCTGGCCTGAGTTCTAAGACAGGATAAGACCTCTTAGATTTCAATGTACAGATATTGAAAACAATCTGAGTCACTCAAGAAATTAGATTGGCAGTTCTAACTGTGAGCAAGTGTTGCAGCTGAAACACTATAGGAAACAGTCAAAGTTCCAAGGGCATCTTGTTTGTAAAAGATCACCAAGATTTAGTAAAACTTCAGAAAACATACTGAATACATTTTTCTTTTCTGTGAATTGTCAATATAATTTGATAAAATAAGAAGATGAATATTTAAATTCAAGTTTAACTTAAACAAGTTAGGAAAGAGTGTTTTTATTCACCTTTACAGAAATATGAGTTAACCAGGGGGAGATGTTTTTGTAGTAGAGGATGCAATCTACTGTTGTGATCCCTGATCCCATGCCAAGGCTTCTTTATTTTCTATCACAACCGTATGTGTGGCCCCTGACCTTTTCAACAAAGACATCAAATGAAAGAGAAGAAAAATAAATATGAAAGTTCTTATTTGGGGGGGGGGTAGAACACACCCAGCTACACTCAGGGGTTACTACTGGCTCTATGTCTGATCAGGAATCTCTCCTGGCAGGCTAGGAGGACCATTTGGATGCTGGGGATCAAATACAGGTCAGCCACGTACCAGGCAAATGCCCTACCCACTGTTGCTCTGGCCCCCAAGTTCTTATAATCTTTATAAAGTAAATGTTTATTTATTATTTTTATTTATCTATTATTATTATTAGTTATTTATGTATTTATATTTATGTAGCAAGTCAGCCCCTGAAGAGGTTGACTGATGGTGGGATGGAGGATGAGGCCTTTTTCTTCCAGCTCGGAGCACGCGTCTGCCACCCTGTCTAGCCCACGGTTCTGAGGTGAAACGGCGGGTAAACAGCTCGCAGACAGTCAGGCTCGTGGAAATATTCGCTTTATTCGGAGGACAAAACTGAAGTCCAAAGACTCAGCTTCAGTTCCAGCCAAAAAGCCCTGGCCTTCCACAGACTCTTGTTTTTATCCACCAGAATCAGGTACCACCCAATGGTGGGATCAGATACCAACCAATGGTGGAAGCAGAATCAGGTACTACCCTAGGGTGGGGGCAGAATGCCAGGTCACACCCTAGGATAGGGCACAATCACCAATCAGTTTAGGGTGAGTAACATAGTAATCCCCTAAAATATTTACATACACAACAAATTTGTAGGAGTGGGTCATGTATGAAAATTAATATTCCCATAGAAAAAGAAAATAGAGATATGGCTTTTGTGCCTCAAACTTCTCCTTCGACTCTTAATGTAATTGAAATGTACAAAAGGTGAAATAGCTAGACAACTGTCTCTTTTACATGAAATAAATGCAGTATACATTTTTTTTCTTTTTGGTATTTTTTATTCTACAGATACCTTTCCTAGTAGGGCTTCATAGAAATTATTGGAAGCATACAACAGGCCTTTTAAACTTTGAAAAGATAATTTTCCCAGACTATAAAGATAATGCCTTTTATTTCAAGAAGCTTGGAAGGATTCTCAATATAAATCAAAGTGTTTATGACACTAGTGGGAAAATGGTCCAGGTGAAATAAAATTATTGAGTAGTAGAAAAGCTATAATAAAAACTGTCAGCACTGTCACCTTGGTCCCTCTAAGGTCTGTAAAGGATCAAAGGTATATTGAGCATCATGTAACAGCTGTCTAGAATGTGAAGGGGACCAAATTTGAACAACAGTATCCCCGTTTGAAAAAAAAAAATACATAGATTGCTTGTGTAGTTAAATTAAAAATGGCAGATGTAACTGTAAAATGTACTTTTATACTGGATTTTTGAAAACTACAAATGGATGTATGTATGGCCGAATGTACACAAACTCAATAAAAATGTAGTGGTGTATAAAATCTAATTACTGGTTTCATTTTAAATACTTAAAAAGGAAAGATAATTTGTACATAGTAATATTTTGCCAATGGAGAGTAAAGGGTGAAACTGTCTAGGTATCTCTAATTAAAAGGTAGGGGTAAATAAAATGTCCTAATGGAATATAAGAGCATAGAAGTGATAGAACATTTTTGGTGTGGCAGGAAGAAAGAAAATAAACTTTTTTTGTTCTTTCATATTTTTATTGTATCCTTGAGATGACTTAAAAAATAAAGGTCCATTCTACATTTAGTTTCATGATAATCATTTTTAAAAGCATTAAGTGCACAATTTACTGTGTACTTAAATTATTATCCTCAATTTGAATCACTTTTTCATAATACTGTTACCATGAAAAAAGTACAAATTTCCAGGATGAAAAAAATCCATATAAATAACATTGGATCATTAATGAGATTCACATGTGTTTTAGTGGTTTTATTTCTGAAGAATCACAGTGACTGAGGAGTATTCTATAAAAATATATGAGTCACCATACATGTTTGCCAACAGATAGCTGAGATGATGAGGCATCAAGATAAATTATAGTTCTTCTTACTAAATCCACAACCCTAATATTATATATCTAGTAATATGATTACAATCATATTATAAGAGTGTTTTTGATATACAAAGTCACAATATCCCACCATTTCTAAAGTGCCCCAAACCCTCTTTAACCATCATTATGTGAACTTTGATCCAAATTCATAGTATAGTTTTTTTAATGGTTTACATTCAACATAGTTTTTCTCCATACTTATTTCATTCACTTATTCATTCCACTTTATTGGGAAGCAAAACTAAATATGGTACATACAAAGAATGAATATAAGTATATAAACAGTATATATAGTATATATATATATGTAGCTTCTATCAACAAGGCTCAAATAATAAATCTTTTAGTACCTAGATATCCATTATCTTTAATAGTTAACAGTGACATTAGTATAACTTCTGTGCGTTAAATATTTTAAAAGATCAATACAAAATAGAATTATTTCTAAATGTTACAATGCAGTAATTTATTATATTATTTATTCTATCATTTAAATTTGTTAGTCCCTATCTTGTATCTTTTATTCGTGCGTGTGTGTGTGTGTGTGTGTGTGTGTGTGTGTGTGTGTGTGTGTCACTACAGAAGCACTCAGTCTTTACTCAGCATTTATTCTGACTCTGAGCTCAAGAATTATTCCTGGAAGTTCTCATGGGAGGCTAGGCATCGAATTTGGTTTGGCCATATGCAGCATTAATATCCTACCACTGTACTAACTCTATGATACCAACATCTTGTATCTTTTAAAAAATTTGTTAAATAGTATATTTTTCCTTGACACTAGCAGACTGCAATGACCAATTTACTTCATAATTATCAGCATAACTGTTGATGCCATTCATGAGATAAATGGGTCAATTTCTTTATATTTTGCTACAGCGAATAGTACTATTATTTATATATTATCTTTCCATTTAATTTTCCTGTTTTCAATTTTTTACCAATAGATTTAAAAGCCCCTAACTGTTTCTCAGTCTGACATACTTTCTTTAGCTAGTAGTATGGTCAAATGAAATTTGATAAATTCACATGCTAATTTTATTTATTTATTTATTTATTTATTTTATTTTTTGGTTTTGGGGCCACACCTGGTCACACTCAGGGGTTACTCCTGGCTATGTGCTCATAATACTCTCTGGCTTGGGGGACCACATGGGACTCTGGGTTTCAAATCGTGGTCCATCCTAGGTATAGCTTGTATAAGGCAAATGCCCCACCACTTGCTCCATCGCTCCAGCCCCTACTAATTAGTTTTTTGTTTTGTTTTGGGGCCACCCCCGGTGACGCTCAGGGGTTCCTTGCACTCAGAAATAGCTCTTGGCTTATGGGAACATATGAGACACCAGGGGATCAGGCTTCGGTCGTTCCTAGGTCAGTCCTCGTTCAGCTATGTGCAAGGCAAAACCACTACCACTGCATCACTGTTCTCACCCCTAATATTCTAATTTTAAAAATTAATGCATTGGTCACCACTGTTTAAACTTTTTGAAATTTTGTGATTCTGCATACTGTAACAATTTTTTTCTTGACTTGAGAATCTTTTGAAAAAGTCAATGCCTGTTTACTTGTTTATTTTAACATTTACTTTGTTTTCTTAAAACTGAAATAAGACTCTAAATGAGGTTGTTGCAGACTTTTTGTAATATCCTCTTAACTGCTATTTTTCCTATTTTTAAATAACTCTAAAAAAGAGGAACTGAGATTGTCAAAAGATAGTATTAGTTGAACATGGCCATTAAAGATCTAACCCTTCTTTATATATGAATAAACAAACCAGGATATACATATAATACTAAAGTTGTTTTTAGCAATTTCAATAAAAATATTCTCATTATGCTTCTGTAACCTTTCTATGATATTAATTCTTTATCCATGCAGTAGAATTAAATATTAATTTGACTATTTTTTTAAAAAAGTTATATAGTGAACATCAAAAGTAATTTAAATTTTAATTAAATTTCTTTTTAAATTTTAAAAATACAAATCTGCACTACCAAAGAGATTGTCGGATTTATCTATTTCATGCAACCCTGATATTTTAGCATTGAATTATCCATTATATTCTTTAAAATATTTAGTATAAAAAAGAAAATATTTTGCTTTACAGTTTTGTGCAATTTTAGGAGATTATTCTGTTCACCTAAATGTCTTGATGTCACCAATTAATGTCACAAAATTTTTTAAAAAGAACATTTCTGTATGTAGAAAAATAGCTCAAAATTTTGTTAGAGAAAAACAAATAATCAAAGTCATCAAAACTGAAGATTTTGTTTCCTCAAACTGAGCTTACATATTTGGGTTGTGAAGAGGTCCTTGGGACATTGGTGGAGAGAAGTCAGCTTTCTGGTGTTGAATGTGGTATTGGGATTAAGCATGAAAAGTGGTTACCAGTATTGCAAATTCTGGTATTTCAATAAAAATCATTAATATATTAAACATTAAAATACTTTGAATAGTATTGCTTTAACTTTTCAGATGAAAAAAATTTTTAAATTTGCATGTTGAAATATTGAAATTTATTTTTATCTCTCTAATCTAGTAAGAAAATTTGAAAAAAATCAGGACACACACAGAAAGTATACTGGAAAAAATGACAATGTCTAGATGAGAGGGATATATATAAATAAAAGAAATCTATAATATATATATACATATATATATATATAAATTTAGAATTCAGAGGAACACCTAACCCTTCCAAGCTTTATTCTGAAGTTTATTAGTTTATTAGTTTCCACTCTTTATATTCAAGTTTTTAATCATTTCTAGGGGCCAGATATGTGGCACAGCAGTAGGGCTTTTGTCTTGCACGTGGCTGAACTAGGACTGACTGAGGTTCAATCCTCCCATGCCCCATATAGTTCCCCCAAGCCAGGAGAGATTTCTGAGTGCATAGCCAGGACTAACTCCTGTGCATCACCGGGTATGGCCCAAAAATAAACAAAAATTAAAAATATATTTTTACCCATTTATAATAAAAAATATTTCACTATTGGAGATGGAAGGATATTAGACTATATTTTTGCTTAGTCATCAGCTACATCTAATGTATTTCAAATTAAAGTACCAAAGATTTAGAAAATTTTAAATCAATACTGGAGAACAATTTTAAGCTTTTACAGTTAATAGTAGCTACTTGCCAAATTTTATTATATATTAATACAATTAATTTTACATAATATGATGAAGAAACTCTGTCTTTATCCATTTAACTAAAAACATCAAAACGAAGTAGTATATATTAGAAATTTAAATACATTGTGGGATTTAAATACTTTTATTCATTTTTAATCATTGAGTAAATAGAGTTCACTGTAGTGTTAGCTTACACTTTGTAATGTACAAACTTATTCCATCTCTATAGCTACCTAATCGGGATGTTTTAAAAATTCATTATTTTTATTGAGTATGGTTTTATGATTTACACTATTGCTATTGGTGGTTTTACATGCACACATACCAAAACTATCCATCATTAATGTGGAATTTTTTCTTTTTTTTTCTTTTTTTTTTTTTTTGGTTTTTGGGCCACACCCGGTGACGCTCAGGGGTTACTCCTGGCTATGCGCTCAGAAGTCGCTCCTGGCTTGGGGGACCATATGGGACGCCGGGGGATCGAACCGTGGTCCGTCCTAGGGTAGCGCAGGTAAGGCAGGCACCTTACCTTTAGCGCCACCGCCCGGCCCCTAATGTGGAATTTTTTCTGACAAGAAATATATTGTTATTTAAACTTATGGATTAAAATATTTTATAATCAATAAAGGTTACATATATTCTGTTTGTAGAACAGAAGTTAGGATCTATATTCATTTATATGAATAACAAAATGCTCCTTATTAATTTATTAATTGTAACATTTTCAGTATTATACAATGAAATAATACTGACTTATCTTACAGATATTTGGGAAATGATAAATGATTCTCTTTGCTTAGAAACAATGCTGGTTACTTGCAATAGTTTTAGTCTTTTAGGTAGCAGTTATAAAGCTTTCATACAATTTTTATGGTTATATTGAATCCTGAAGGATTAACATTATCAAAGATTTCCTTTAGCTTTTAATAAAATCCTATTGTTATGCTCTGTATCTAGCATGTAAATTCATAAAAGCTTATCAGTATTAAAAAATTAAAATTTTTCATTGCTTTAAAAATAATCTATTTTTCTAAGCATAGAAGTAACTATTTGGGAATGAAATATTGCACAATTGTTTATTGAAACTAACTTTTGCCTTTTACCATACACTTAACAATGAACTGCAGTACAATAGAGTAACTTTGAACTATTAAAAGAAGAAATTAAATGAATAAAGATAAGAACAAGTGTAATTTAAATGTTCCTTCTAAAGAAAAATGTATGTAGAATTGTGGTTTACAATAATTGTTGACTTACTCCCCTAAGCACTGTATCTATGATTTTTGTGGGTATCCATCATTTAAAGCAGTTTAGGTAATAACAGTCTGACATGTGTTTCTGCTATTTTATTTACACCATTTGCCTAGATCATTCTAATGCAGTCCCTTTCTGATTTGGTACAGTAAATGTACTCAGTAATATCTATTATGGCATGGTCAAAGGATAATTTATTGTCAAATAGAAAAATAGGTCAACATTAATGTCACTTGATGATCAACCCCCCCAAGTTTAATAAAACATCTCACCAGCATGCATTCCAGTGCAGTGGTTGATATTTTATTAGGACTACCTGGCTATAGCAGTGCTGTAATTACTGAGCTGTCAGAGTGATAAGTGGGATTAATGGCAGCCTGATGCACTTTAGTCTGCAGAGCGCTGAGAGAATTGCAAGATGGTATTATTATCAGAGTCTGCCCAGTCTGGCATATTCATGGCACCAAAGAAAAAAGAATGCTACAATTCAGGTTTGTGTTGCCCTGCCTCATTAACATCTGACATTTCCAACAGCTGTTATTTGTGAACCAGCTCAATAATAAAAGAATTATTTGGTAAAGAGGCTTAATAACCACAACTAAAAAAAATCCTTATATTGTCAGGGCTGTTAAGTGAATCTATTTATGCTAAAATTAAGACTTTTCTGTAAGAACAGCAAAGCACACACTATGCATTAATTCAACTCATTCCTACCTGCTGACATTATAGTGTTATTTTTAATTGCCTTATTATTCAGACGGGGTGGTAGGAAAAAGGAAAACAGAAAACTTGACTTCATTTGAGAAAACAGAATATGTATATGATATTCCAAACGGATATAATTGTACATATAAAACAAATATATTTGTGGATATAGTCCTGGATGGCAATTTTATAAATTGTTCAAATGATTTTTAAATGCATTAGAAGATATATACTATGAGATATTATATGGTAACTAACTTTATCACTTGATGGAAAACCCTTTCTAATCACACTACCGCTCAACATATTTATCAATGTACATAATTCATATACCTACCCTATCATTGTTACATAAAGAACTAAATAGACACCATTACTTTTTTCACACATTGTTGCATAGTGTAGAGCTGATTATAATTTCAGGAAATTTGTTTTGAACTCTGTGATAGTATTTTAGAGGAAAATCATAAGTATTAGAAGATAGAAATTCAACTAAATTACAGATGTGACTATGACAATGGAATTTAGAGAATGATAGGAGAGAGGTTTAATGACTACATTTCAGAAAGGACAATTGATTATGAAAAGCCTTCGGTACTCATTGTGTAAAATTTAATTTAGAGAGGAGACTAAGGGGCATAAACCAGAGAAAAGAGATCAGATTTAAAAACAAGATATTAATTAGGTACTGAAAAATTGGTTTAGACAATGAAGAGGACTCTCCTCCTCACAAAAGAATGACAAGAAGACTGATGCTGTTTTCTGTAAGGAAATGAATGGAAATCTTTACACGTGGAAGTGGATAGAAAATGAATTTATAGTCACCTTTGTTACTAAGCAATGTAGAATTAGTTCTCAGGGAAATTCTAGCATTTTGGTCTTTTAACAAATGTGATATTGTTATATCTTGAGTTTTAGATCACTAGAATACATTATTTTCTACTCTTTTTTTTACTTAATGCCAAATAACTTTCTATTAGTTCACCTGTTCCATCATGTCCCTTTCTTTCCAGACATTATCATACACTATTTCTGTCTCAGGGGAATTCTCTTGTACTAGAAGTCCTTCCCTCTGGAGCTTTTCTATTATTCATTTCCAAGGTTCCCTTTAAGTGTTATTCCTGCCATTAAGCTATCCCTGATTCTCTTCTTTCTGGATCAGCTTGCTTTATATGCAAACCTCATATGTTCCATTAGAATGCTGTGTTCTTTTAAATGCATATCAACCAATTGCCTTCTGCAGTTGTCTTCTATTTGCCTGTAATTCCCCTAAACAGCAAGGTCCATAAGAGGAGGACGATGATGGCACTTATATCACATTGTCATTCTCATATCTCAGCTTGGACTGTGTGAAAAAGAAATCATTAAATATTAAAGAGGTGAATAAATACATGGACAAACACATAAGTGATATGTGAATAATGACCATTATAATCATTATTTAGTACTGAGTTAGAAACTGTGTCAGTTCATCCATGTATCCTCAGAAAAATCTCAACGTTTATTTTTTTTTTCTCTTTCAAAATGCAGTTGTCTGAATGATCCAGATTCTGAGTGGGTTCCATTTTGAAAATGTGAAAATGTGGACATTTATGTAATGTTCCAGGTACTTCTTAAACACACTAAAGTTTAAGCATATCTTAGTTTATGAAAAGGCCAATATCACTGCAAGACAAATAAATTAGTATTGCTCAGACATAACCCCCAAGCAAGGCTACAGTGGATCCTGCAGACTTGCTCCCCAAAAGTAGCATAGAAACTGGGTTGTCTCTCCATCATTGATTTATAATTGGATATGGACTTCTCCTGAAAGGAGGCAGGACATTGGATGAGCTTGTTCTCTATAGTCCAGAGCTCAGAAGCTGTGGGGGAATAAAAGTTTCTGTATGAAAGAGGGTTATTTAAGTCTATGTATTGAAACATATACTAAAAGGTTCAAATACCAAGTAAATAACTTATTATAGTTAGTAAGTGGGGGGAATAACGGGAAGAAAAGTTGTTAGGAGAAATTAGAGAGAATAGTAATAGAACAATGCTACCTATCAATGGTGTGTTTGTTTGTGTGTCTATGTCTATATGTGTGTATGTGTGTGTGTGTGTGTGTGAGAGAGAGAGAGAGAGAGAGAGAGAGACTCAGCTTTGCATTAATAAAACAATTGTGTGCTTGGAGTCATAATTATTTTATAAACTATTGCATGATCTGAGCAACTTTATAATAATGTGACTAAAACAGAACTGATTAGGTAACTTGTAAATGATCTATCAAGAGTTATAATTGTTTTTTTCACACCAAATGTAGAGTAATTTTTAAACAGTGTCTCTACTATATTTTAGAAGTTGTGTAAATTATAAAATAAACAAAAAATATGTTTATTTGTCTGCTGTAAAATATTTGACACCTATAAGTACTAACTATACTTTTATTTCATCTTACTAAAATTAGCATCAATTATGTATAGACTAGAGCACATAGAGAATATTCTATCAGTTACAAAGCATTTTTAACCTAGTTATTTTATTCTTTAGATGCCTCAAGTGTGCAGATGCCCCCTGCCAGAAAAGCTGTCCAACAAATCTAGCTATCAAGTCATTCATCACAAGTATTGCAAACAAGGTATAGTCAAACTAGACTCTGCAATGAAAATGACTGTCTTGATTTGATATTGTTCTTGATGTATTTATAGCTTTTAATTAAAGAGTAGATCTTGTCATAGCATTTTTGGCTTAAATGTCAAATATATGATTTATATCGGCATGTGTAATTGTAGTAAAATTTATTAATTCCTTTCAAGTTAGGTTATAAATTGTGCAGTCCAGGGTAAATATTGTTTATTGTGTTAAAATTTAGTTTGTTTAAACTAATGGCATTTTATTTATTTGTTTGTTTGTTTTTATTTTGGGGCCACAGTTTTGATGCTCAAGGGTTACTCCTTGGTTATGAGCTCAGAAATCACTCGTGGCTTGGAGGACCATATTGGACACTGGGGACCGAATCCATGTCTGTCCTAGATCAGCTGTGTGCAAGGCATAAGCCCTACCACTATGCTATTGCTCTTTCCCTTAAATAAATACCATATCAAAGTAAAACATCTTTCTGAATAACTTATTTTTCTGGTTTTATTTTGCTTATTGATAGGATCTATCATTAATATAAGAGTAATTTCAAATTTATGAATCATCTTTGTCTTAAAAAATACTTCGGTATTGTTTGATCCATCATGTCACAGCAAAAGAATGGCCATTTTATTTCTAATGAAATTAGGTCATTTAGTTTAAATCTGTTGCTTAAAAACATTACCATTTTTATATAAAATAAGTAATACTTTTGTTTAACAATTATTCCAGAAAGAAAACTTTTTGCCTTCATAGTGTCATTTTGCATGATAGATTATCAAATATGTGAAAATAAGTGGCTGATATAAATTTATATAAAATCTTATTTGTTTAGTGTTATCCTAGTAAGTAAACATGTAAGCCAAATAGATTCAGTTTGAAATATTTGTTTAAATTATTATCCATGGTAGCATTCTTTATTATAAGTAGCATAAAATTATTATAATTATATTAGAGCATCATTTTAAAGGATACCATCTTTATTTTAATGGATAGCATCCTTAGGTATCAACTAAAATTTTCCAGATATTTCAAAGATAGAGGTGGTTTATTTTTACTTTTTTAACTGTATTTTTACATTAGTCATTTTTACATTTTTACATTAGCTCCTTTTACTAAAATTGTATTCAAATTTGGAGAATAAAAAGAGACATTTTTTGAAAAATGTATGATTATCCACAGGAAAATAGATTTTTCTCTATTCGTGAAAATTTTGCTTCATAGGTTTCTCCATGTTTTTTTTTTTTTGCCTCCTATGTCATGAATTATGAAATTTAGGTGTTTATTTAAACAGAATCTCTTTCCATATGAAGAGCGCTTTGGAGATGATTAAATGAAAATGTAATCTTATCAGGCTTTTTAAGGAACTCTGCTCTAAGTAGTGTTTTGTTGGAAAATCTCTGTAGTAATCATAAAAGGTCAGAGATGCTTGTTCTTGAAAGCCAGCAGCTTTTTAGATATTTACCAGCTGTGTACAATGTAAGCTGTCCCATGTTGCTGGGCTAGTGGACCTCAACTCAGGAGGGGGGTTCGTACGAAAGTTGAGAGGGTAATTGAATTGCCAGACTCAATGAGCCTTATGGCTCTTTGAGAAAAGAATGTCACTTGTGTTGTATTATGTTAGGTTTCTGTGATTCTGTGGAGTTGAGACCAATACTTCTATTTTTTATTTTCTTACCAACTGGATTACAGCTCTAGTTTTCAAAGGTACACTCAATTCTATTGTACCTCCTCAGCCAGTTTTTCTCTGTTTCATTTGTGCAGGCTGTTGTTTGCAATTGTATCTCTCAATTGGAAGTACAGGTTTCAGATTCATCAAACTGTGAATTCTGTGTCATAGTTTTTGATAGTTTTCTCTGGGGGAAAAGGCATTTTCTAGAATAATGCATGAAGTTAGCTCTTTTAAAATAAGAGCTAATTTAAAATATTTCCTTAAATTTTTGTAATGCTCTAATAAAATATTTTCTCTTATTGGTTTTTACATTAATTTATAAGTCATTAAGTTTTCACTAATTTTTGTATTTTAATAGAATCTGTATGCTGAGAGTTTTTGAAAGATGAATATGTTTAGTGATAGACATTAAAAAAAGCTGGCTCTAATAAATAGTGTGCAATATAATACTAATACAAGATTATCAAAATTTTCAATATAAATAAAAAGTTTTGGGACCAAAGCAATTACACAGTGGTAGGGCATTTGCCTTGCACACTGCTGATCCAGGACGAACCTGGGTTTAATCTCTCGAGTCCCATATGGACCCCCCACCAAAGAGTGATTTCTGACCATATAACCATGAGTAACTCCTGAGCATATCTGGGTGTAGCCCAAAAAAACAAACAGAAAGCAAAACAAAACAAAACAAAACAAAATTTTGTAATAGAGTTCTATTGAACTAAAATGATCTTAGAGAAGTAACAAAAATTAATATACAGAATTATTGGAAAATACTATTCCCAACATTATCTGAATTCAAAGAAGCTAAATACGCATATTGTGCATGTATATATATATATATATATATATATATGTATGTATGGGTGAATATAGGTAAATATGGACATTTTATATAGGTGTTACAATGCAGAACTGAGTACAACAAGGAATAATTCCTGAGTGAAGAGCCAGGATTAAGTACTGACTATGACCTATTGTTGCACAATAAATAAATACAATAAACAAAATACAACACTAAACAAAAATAAATAAATATGTTTATGTTGTGTAAAAATGTATACTTTTTTTCACACTCATTTTCAAAATGAGTCCAGCTTATTTCTCTTTATTAATTAGTACCCCCTTCTTCATTCGGGGAGACTTGAAGACCACACTATTTGGTATCCAGGGGAATATTCTGTATACAGGAGTTCCTAACCATAAACTTGTATCTCTTTCATTCTATATTATAATGTGTTAAATATATTTTGGAGTATTGAACTATTGAATTATAGGAACCTTCTAAACATCAATATAACTAGTGGTTACTGAAAAGGAAATGGAATTCATAGTAGATGTTAGTTAGGCTGATACAAATGAGATAGGTCTGTGATAAAATGGATGGAATTGGACATTAAGTAGTGAATTAACAAAATAAGCTTTCAGTTTATTAAATATTTCTAAAATTAAATGCTTAGTAATAAAATGAAGTTTCTCATTTAGTCTAACCAACATGTCCTTCAACAGATGAATGGCTAAAAAATCTGTGATACATATACACAATGTAATATTATACAGTCGTCAGGATAGATGAAGTCATGAAATATTCCTATACATGGCTGGACATGGAATCTATTATGCTGAGTGAAATAAGTCAAAGGGAGAGAAAGAGACACACAGATTTGTTTCAGTCATGTATGGGTTTTAAGAAAAATTAAAGACATTATGGTAATAATGCCCAGAGACAATAGAGATGAGGGCCAGAAAGGCCAGCTTATGATATGAAGCTTACAAAGAGTGTGAGCAAAATTAGGAAAATAACTATACTAACAACTAGCATGACAATGTTAATGAGTGAGAGAAGTAGAATGCCTTTCTTGAATATAGGCAGGGGTGGGGGGCATTGGTGGGGGGAATATTGCACTGGTGAAAGGGGGTGTTCTCTTTTGTAGCATCTTGTTTGTAGCAGCATTTTAAAGATGTACAATTATGATAATGTAAATCTACAATTGTCAAATAAAACAAATTTAAAAGTAATATACCTTCTATTTTTATATAGACAGGATTCATAGCTAAATGTCTATCTCTGTAGCCTACTGTGTATGTGTGTGTGTGTGTGAGAGAGAGAGAGAGAGAGAGAGAGAGAAAGAGAGAGAGAGAAAGAAGAAAGAGAGCAAGAGAGAGAAAAGGACAAGTTATTTTCTCAAGCTCTTCTATGAATGATCTCTGAGCACAGAACTAAGAGTAAGCATTGAACACAGTCGGAATTGGACCATATTTAAAATAAAAGAAACAAATAATTTGACTTAATATGTTTCTTAAGGCAGGGATGTTTCTTAGTGGTAAAGCATATAAATGTATGCATAGTGTGTCCCCAGACTCATACATAAATTATTTTCTTTAAATGAGATAAAAAACAGTAAATTAATAGAACAAACAATGTACTTGTATATATTTAAAACTTAGGAGTTTAGTATACCAAAATATTAATAAGGTATTTTCAAAATAAATCAAGCCAAACCTAAACTTTTGTTTTTATTTTTACTCATACAAATTAGCAAAAAATTGCATCTGCTTTCTTTATAATATATTCCAGATATCCAGTGTAAGTGGTTTGTTGTGTAGAGCTGATAACCCCATAGACCATGTCTTAAACCAAAATTCCCTGCACATGTTATTAGAGATGTTTCTGTTCAATTATTGTCTACAGTGAGTACACTCACCTTTTGATAGCTTAGTCCAAAAATATAAGTACTGTTAATTTGCCCTTCTCACATATGCAAACTTACTAAAGTTTGCCCAAGTATTTTTTTAAATGCAGCAGATTGGAGTTTATCTTAGAGGAAAGCTTCCATCTGTGAAAACTGTCATTGGAAGGAGAAAGAACATTTTAAAATAAATTCACCAGCTGTATTGATAATTTTGTAGTGATATGAGGGACCAATTTGATATTACTATTTGTTAAATTAGTTATACCATATGACAGAGTAGTTGGCTTATGGTTTTATTTTAAATATTTCTTGATAATAAGTTGAGAAATTATTAAATTGTAGAAAAATGAGAATAATGCGGTTATAAGCTATAATTTTTAAATTGAAAAGGTAAAGTATAAAGGTTATTTTAAAATTAACTCACATAAATTCTACGTTATACATCTGAATGTTCTTTAAAAACCCCAGTAATGAGACCACTGAAAAAGATTTGGGGTTACACAACTTAGTATGCATGGAGCCTGTAGTTAGTCTTATGCCAGAATGCTTCATAGATACGGTCTTTCTGTTTTTAGGACAAAAATTTTTCCATTCTATTTCCCCACATTGTTCTGTGCCTATGCAAAAAATCAAAACAAACAAATAAAACCTGCCAAACACGATCTTTTTATTTTATTATTGAATATTTTAATCTCATCTTTTAAATTAGGGCTCCCACCTTTTTCATAGAACCTTTTTCATAAAACACAGATTACTTTAATTTTCCACATATTTCATCATTTTTTATAAAACTAAGAGGAAAGGAATAAATAAAGGCTGGGGGCCAGAGGCCAAGTGGTCTCAGATGCATTGGCAAGTAAATAAATAAGGACAGAACTAAATATCCAAGCCACAGTCAACGATAATAGAATCAAGGGACCTAAAATTTAAAAGTCTAAACTTAAAGGGGCCTGTTCAGTCTGGCAGCCCAGGGTTCAAAGGGTGGTGATATAGAATGAAATCTGGGTCCATTGGTGAAGGGAGGTTGACATTGGTGGTGGGAAGGCCCTGACAGATTGTATATCTGAAATTAAACTTTGAAGAACTCTATAGATCACAATTGTTTCAATAAAATTAAAAAAAAAACAATAACTTAAAATCAAAATCAAACACCTCAAAATATGGGAAAATTAATAGATGGGAAATATTTAGAACCTATCTTGTATTGATAGGATTGTAATAGATATTTTAGATTTTATAATCATTTAAATTTTGTTAATGTTGAAATCCTTGGGTCAGAGTGATAGCACAGTGGTAAGGTGTTTGCCTTGCATGTGGCCAACACAGGATGGACCCTGGTTCGATTCCTGGTATCCCATATGGTTCCCTAAGCTTGCCAGAAGTGATTTCTGATTACAGAGCCAGGAATAACCCCTGGCTGAGTGTGACCTCAAAACAAAAGCAAACAAAACAAAAAGTTTGAAATCCTTGCCAAGAGTGATAAAAATGGGTATGGCACTTGATTTGCATGTGGCTGATCTGTGATCAGATCAATCTAAGGAGTCACAGATTGTCCCCCAAATTCTGCCAGGATTCATCCCTGAGCATAGAGCCAAAAGTAAGTCCTCAGCATTATTGACTGTGGCCCAAAAATAATGAAAATGTGAGTTCAAATCTTATGCTTTGTGTTCATAATAAGCATATATGTACTAAAAATAAAATATTTATTAGTTATCCTTCCTTATATGGACAATACATTTCTTTTCACATGATAAAAGATGGTGATAGTTGCAACTGATAGAGCATGAAGAAACTAGTTGTGAAGTAGTTGTGTATTTTCTAGGATAGTGCTAGTGTGTCTTGAAAGTGCCCTTATGAATTTAAATTTATAGTTTTACTTTTGGAAAGGTTGAAGAGCTCACAGAGTAAGAGCCCAACCTCTTGTTTAGAAGGAGAACTCAAGAAGTCTCCCACTTACTATCAGAGAAAAAATTGATATTGATCCTGATGTTCTTGATGGAAAGCATTGAGGAGGTGTTCTATTTCTAACAGGTTTCTGAATGTCTTGTCAATGAACACTCAGAACTTTACACTGTTTTCTACCCTTACTTCAAAATTATTTGTGTAAGGTAGATTACACACTACAGTATTGAATCGTTGCTCAGTATTGGCTCAGCCTTTTTTAAAATATTGTTTCTATATTTTTGAGAAAATGGAGGACACTCTCCTTTTAAGCATCATCTTTGTGTTTTCTTCACATTCTCAGTCTTTTTGCTCTTGCTTTGAGAATTTTTACTTGTACAAATTACTCTTCCCAATATGTTTCATCTAATAAGAAGCTTTTTTTAAGTACCAAGTCTTTACATTGACAGTCAAGAGTTTTCATTATTAAGTCCAAACATATTTTAAATATATACAATCAACATTTCTTAATAGAGGACATTAGCTGAATTGCCAATATTTATTCTAATAAACATTCTAAACTTCATTGAACTATTTTGTACATTTTGTATATCTATCAGTGGTATGGCATGCCCAATTAAACTCTCTCACCTACAGATATGTTGACTTCCATCCATTAAATTATAAATCCAATTATTTTACTCTGAAATCTCTTTTTGTTCTTATGTCAAAGCACCATGATATTAGGGAGCATATATATTATTAAAAATCACAGCATATATGGGGCCGGGCAGTGGCGCTGGAGGTAAGGTGCCTGCCTTACCTGCGCTAGCCTAGGAGACGGACCGCGGTTCGATCCCCCGGCGTCCCATATGGTCCCCCAAGCCAGGAGCGACTTCTGAGCGCATAGCCAGGAGTAACCCCTGAGCGTTACCGGGTGTGGCCCAAAAACCAAAAAAAAAAAATCACAGCATATATTTAGGGGCATGGGTGGAATGAGTGGAGGATCATGAGCACTACCATGGGGTCAGGTGAGAGAGAGAGAGAGAGAGAGAGAGAGAGAGAGAGAGAGAGAGAGAGAGAGAGAGAGAGAGAGAGAGAGAGAGAGAGAGAGAGAGAGAGAGAGAGAAGAGAAAAGAGAGAAGAGAGGAGAGAGGAGAGGAGAGAGGGAGAGAGAAAGAGAGCTATGAAAGACTGTAAACTTCAAGGCTATTTGAAATACATAACTGAAACTATAATATGTAAACAAATAAATGATATTATCTTTTGTTTTCTTTCTGTTGTGCTGGGAATTGAATCTAGTACATTATTTATATAGGCACTCTAAATTTGTTTTTTAAAAAGGTAGAAAATTTTATTGGAAAGTAGAGAGAAAGGAGAAGAAACTATGTGTGTGTGGAGGGGGAGACTTAATGTAGGAATAAGCTCAACTGTTCTAACTTTGAGCCATATACCTAGCTCTATATTAAAAATTCCTACTGCTGGGGCATGAGAGATAGCATGGAGGTAAAGCATTTGCCTTTCATGCAGAAGGTCTTCGGTTTGAATCTGGCATCCCATATGATCCCCCGAGCTGCCAGGAGCGATTTTTGAGCATGAAGCCAGGAGTAACCCCTGAGCGCTGCCTGGTGTGACCTAAAAACAAAACAAAACAAAACAAAAAATTCCTACTGCTTAAGAAATAGCTCAAGGGGCCGGGAAGGTGGCGCTGGAGGTAAGGTGTCTGCCTTGCAAGCTCTAGCCAAGGAAAGATCACGACCATGGTTAGATCCCCCGCGCAATTAACACCTGTTTTGCATGATTGGGGCCCATGTTCAATCCTTATGCTCATGATCTCCTGAGCACTACGGGAAGTGATGGAAGTGACCTTGAACACAGGATCTGGAATAGCTCATAGCACCACCAGATGTAGTCCACAAAATGAAGGAAAATAAAAAAAAGATATTTCAGAGAAATTATAATAATTTTATATAGGGAATTTTCATTAATTCTTTTTTTAATGTTCTTGTCATAATTTATTAGATTAAAATGGTAAACTTAAGATAAAATTAGGGTAGGATTGACTGTTTTTGTTTCGTATTGTTTTGTTTTTGGTTTTTTTGGGGGGCACACTCAGTGACTCTCAGTGGTTGCTACTGGCTCTACACTCATAAATCACTCAAGACTTGGTGGACCATATGGGACACTGGGGATCGAACCACAGTTTGTCCAAGGCTAGCACAAGCAAGGCAGACACCTTACTACTTGCACCACCACTCTGGCCCAAGGATTGAATATTTGCTACTCAATATGTAGTATACCGTTTTAAATAATAGAAATTTTTATTTATTTTTTTATATTTTATTTAAACACCTTGATTACATACATGATTGTGTTTGGGTTTCAGTCATGTAAAGAACACCACCCATCACCAGTGCAACATTCCCATCACCAATGTCCCAAATCTCCCTCTTCCCCAACCAACCCCCGCCTGTACTCTAGACAGGCTTTCCATTTCCCTCATACATTCTCATTATTAGGACAGTTCAAAATGTAGTTATTTCTCTAACTAAACACATCACTCTTTGTGGTGAGCTTCTTAAGGTGAGCAGGAACTTCCAGCTCTTTTCTCTTTTGTGTCTGAAAATTATTATTGCAAGAATGTCTTTCATTTTTCTTAAAACCCATAGATGAGTGAGACCATTCTGCCTCTCTCTCTCTCTCTCTCTCTCTCTCTCTGACTTATTACACTCAGCATAATAGATTCCGTGTACATCCATGTATAGGAAAATTTCATGACTTCATCTCTCCTGACAGCTGCATAATATTCCATTGTGTATATGTACCACAGTTTCTTTAGCCATTCATCTGTTGAAGGGCATCTTGGTTGTTTCCAGAGTCTTGCTATGGTAAATAGTGCTGCAATGAATATAGGTGTAAGGAAGAGGTTTTTGTATTAAATTTTTGTGTTCCTAGGATATATTCCTAGGAGTGGTATAGCTGGATCATATGGGAGCTCGATTTCCAGTTTTTGGAGGAATCTCCATATCACTTTCCATAAAGGTTGAACTAGACGGCATTCCCACCAGCAGTGGATAAGAGTTCCTTTCTCTCCACATTCCCGCCAACACTGTTTATTCTCATTCTTTGTGATGTGTCCCAATCTCTGAGGTGAGAGATGCTATTTCATTGCTGTTTTGATTTGCATCTCCATCATGATCAGTGATGAGGAGCATTTTTTCATGTGTCTTTTGGCCATTTGTATTTCTTCTTTGTCAAAGTGTCTGTCCATTTCTTCTCCCCATTTTTTGATAGATTTAGATGTTTTTTCTTGTAAAGTTATGTCAGTGCCTTGTATATTTTGGAGATTAGCCCCTTATCTGATGAGTATTGGGTGAATAGTTTCTCCCACACAGTGGGGGGCTCTTGTATCCTGGGTGCTATTTCCTTTGAGGTGCAGAAGCTTCTCAGCTTAATATATGTCCATCTGTTAATCTCTGTTTTCAATTGCTTGGAGAGTGCAGTTTCCTCTTTGAATATGCCTGTAATTTCAATGTCCTGGAGTGTTTTGCCTATGTGTTGTTCTATATATCTTATGGTTTCGGGTCTGATATCGAGGTCTTTCATCCATTTGGATTTTACCTTCGTACATGATGTTAGCTGGGGGTCTAAGTTCAATTTTTTGCAAGTGGCTAGCCAGTTGTGCCAACACCACTTGTTGAAGAGGCTTTCTTTGCTCCATTTAGGATTTCTTGCTCCTTTATCAAACATTAGGGGATTGTATGTCTGGGGAACATTTTCTGAGTATTCAAGCCTATTCCACTGATCTGAGGGCCTGTCCTTATTCCAATACCATGCTGTTTTGATAATTATTGCTTTGTAGTAAAGTTTAAAGTTGGGGAAAGTAATTCCTCCCATATTCTTTTTCCCAATGATTGCTTTAGCTATTCTAGGGTGTTTATTGTTCCAAACGAATTTCAAAAGTGCCTGATCCACTTCTTTGAAGAATGTCATGGGCATCTTTAGAGGGATAGCATTAAATCTGTATAATGCCTTAGGGAGTATAGCCATTTTGATGATTTTAATCCTGCCAATCCATGAGCAGGGTATGTGCTTCCATTCCCTCGTGTCCTCACTTATTTCTTGGAGCAGAGTTTTATAGTTTTCTTTCTATAGGTCCTTCACATTTTTAGTCAAGTTGATTCCAAGTTTGGTGTATCGAAAGGCCATTGATCTTTGTGTGTTACTTTTGTAGCCTGCCACCTTGCTATATGAGTCTATTGTTTCTAGAAGCTTTTTGGTAGAGTCTTTAGGGTTTTCTAAGTAGAGTATCATGTCATCTGCAAACAGTGAGAGCTTGACTTCTTCCTTTCCTATCTAGATTCCCTTGATATCTTTTTCTTGCCTAATTGCTATAGCAAGTACTTCCAGTGCTATGTTGAATAGGAGTGGTGAGAGAGGACAGCCTTGTCTTGTGCCAGAATTTAGAGGGAAGGCTTTTAGTTTTTCTCCATTGAGGATAATATTTGCCACTGGCTTGTGGTCGATGGCCTTAACTATATTGAGAAAGGTTCCTTCCATTCCCATCTTGCTGAGAGTTTTTATCAAGAATGGGTGTTGGACCTTATCAAATGCTTTCTCTGCATCTATTGATATGATCATGTGATTTTTATTTTTCTTGTTGTTGATGTTGTGTATTATGTTGATAGATTTATGGATGTTAAACCATCCTTGCTTTCCTGGGATGAAATTTACTTGATAGTAGTGGATAATCTTCTTAATGAGGCATTGAATCCTATTTGCCAGGATTTTGTTGAAGATCTTTGCATCTGCATACATCATGGTTTTTTGTTTGTTTGTTTTTGGTGTTGGTTTCTGTGCCTCACCTAGAGGCATTTAGGGGCTCCTCCTGGCTTTGCGCTCAGAAATCACTTATGGTAGGCTCAGAAGACTGTATTGGATACTGGGGAATGAACCCAGATTAGCCGCATGAAAAAAAAATGCCCTACCCACTGTGCTATTGTTCCGGCCAATATTCAGTAATACTAATGAATTAAAAAACATAGTATCATACATTTGATTGTTAGTATGGTTAATTAATTTTGTAGTCCTGGAAGTTTGTCAAATATGTGGTGATAAATTACATACCTATTATTTTGGTAGCTATAGCTTATATCTTGTAATGCTAATTTTTGTTACTGTTTGGACCATATCCGCAAGTGATCAGGGTTTAGGCCTTCTGGCTCGCTGCCAAAAATAATTCCTTGAGGGGCTCAGTGGATCGTATTAGATGTGACCTGGGTCAGAAGCATCCAAAAAAATGTCATCCACTGTACTATTGCTTCAACCCCAGGTGTGTTAATTTTTTATTTTTAATATGTTTATTTATACACTATGGTAATTTTTATGTGTAATGTAAAACAATTTGGAGTTCATAAAATTAAAGTTTTTTAAGTAATCTAAAGTTTTCCGATATTCTTAGAGTTATGTGCAATTGATATTTCTTAATCTGATAGTATATTTTTTATGTTTCCCTTGGTTTTAGTTGGACCATATCAGCCATGCTCTGATACTGATATCATGTTCTTCATTTTTACCTAAAAGTTTTGTAATCATACCAGCCACCAGAGTTATCCTTGGTGGTTCTTGGGGGAATATTCACTGCCAGGTATCAGATTCTGGACTACACTGGCATAAACTCTCTAGACTTGACCTACCAGTCTGGCCCCAGTGGTAGTGATTTTTTAAAAATGATTATAAGGGTAGAAATAATTGTACAACATTAATTTTAAATCAGTGAGTCTGTCCATAAGCATTTGCTACTTAATTATAACAAATTTTATATTGCAATTCTTGAGATATTAAAAAAGAAAATGAAAGATTATTGCAATGATTCTGAGATTTTATCCAGTGCTGTTTGATTTATAAGGAGGTATGGGTAAGGGGATCAATAGAATTAAGCAGGAAAGAGGAAATTGGCTAGCAATCAAGTAATTCATTTTTAAGTTAGTAATTGTCCATTATGACCATTATTAAACATATTATCTTAAACCAGATTTTTAAAAGTATCTAAAACAATTTATAAATAAAACACTTGGTAAAACATAAATATTATTTGGTGTGAAAGAGTTATTAGTTGATTACGCTATTAGTAAGTAAAAGACCAGAGTGTAAATTCCATTATAGCATCTAAAATTATTCACAGTAGAGGCAGAAATGACTTATTTTTAGTACAAAGCTAATTCTAAATATTGTGTTTATTTCTTTCTAGGTTTTTATTTAGCTATTGTACCTAATCTAGCAATTTTATTAAAAACCCCATTATTACATTATGTGTGCAATTATCTAACTCATATGAATGTATTTCAGAATATATATGCTTTGTTGCACTATAATTTATAACTTGTATAGTATAATATATCTTTCTTCAAAAATGGAAAGTATTAGTGCTTCATTGTAATCAGCTCATGCGCCTCGATTTTTTCTCTTCTTTTTCTTTTTTCTCATATTTTCATATTTTCTAAGTAAAATTATTTGCTGGCCTCTACTGAAAAGATACTTCTTGTAAAAGAAAGCCCTGGTATAGAGCTAATTTGTAGTTAATATTATTAAGAATAATGAATATTATATTCATGGATATAAGTAGAATTGTGATTTTCATAATATATGAATTATTCACTTATGAATATAACACAATTGGAGACTTCTCTATTTTAAATATGTGGCTAATTAATTTATTAATCCTGATGTTAAAACAACACTAGAACCTTTGTATCTTTTATGCACCTTCCTATTTTAGCTCAATAATAATTTTATCTCAATAATATGTTATATATATATATATATATATATATATATATATATATATATATATATATATATAGTCCTGATTTTATTTTTGAAGGAACATTGTTGTAAATTTAATCCTTATTTTTATATTACTTTTCAGAATTACTATGGAGCTGCTAAGATGATATTTTCGGACAACCCACTTGGATTGACCTGTGGAATGGTTTGCCCAACCTCTGATTTGTGTGTAGGTGGATGCAATTTATATGCCACTGAAGAGGGACCAATTAATATTGGAGGACTACAGCAATTTGCTACTGAGGTATGTGTGATCGCCCTCCCCACCACCACACACAAAGCACAAAGATTCTTTAAATAAATTTAACCCCTTGTGCTTTGGTATGTTTGGCATAATAGCATAAAATTTTAACATAATAACTAATTGTAATGTGTGTAATAAAAGTGCATTTGTTTAACAACTTAGATACAAAAATTAAACTTTATAAAACCATATGTCAAAAGTTGTCAAGTTATGGAAATACACTGAGAGTTACATAAAATACATGATCTCATACATGTATAATTTATTAAATTAGAATCACTTTATTTTAGATTATGACTAGAGGACCCATTATTAAAACACAATTTTAACTAATTCCTTTCCTTGAACCTTGCTCTAATATCAAGATTAACATAATGCATGTACAATATTTATTGACATTTTTTGAATAATACAGTTTAGAGAGTTTGTGCATAGTCTAAAAATTGACATTACATGTTGCAGTACAATAGCATTAAATGGCGCCAACTTAAAGATATATTTATGTGCTATTTTATAATGAAAGTACCACCCCAATATTCCATAAATTTTATCATGTATTCTTTTTATGAATACTTCATAAGTGACTTGATTCCCAGAGATATCTTATGTTCTGGAGTTTCCTATTTAGAGTCAAGTACCAGATCAATTCCCATGTATCATTTAAATGATCAGTTTATATGGAGATTACAGTAAATTTTTGTAATCCTTGGGGTACATTTGACTGGAAGCCTAAATTAAATATGTGTCAACACTAGATTTTTAGTTAATGACTTTCCTATCTGGTTTTGTCAACTTAAACACAACATATTCTTTCCTTTTAGGACCCTTCCCATAATATCCCTCCAGCTTAAATCCTACTTTGCTTTTAGCAATAAATCAGGGTTATTCCCTTCCTGCTTTCTGACAGGTTAATTCTATGGAAAGACTCCTGGGAATGAGAAAACAGAAACAATTTGAGGCTCTGAGTTGTTGCAATAAATTCTTGGATTTAATTTCTATTCTTACCAAATTCAAAATTGTTTTAGGCTTAGGTCAAGGTATGATCTATACAATACGAGAAAATCCTTAGTTAATGGAGAAGATTCACTTGAATTACTCTACGTTTTTTATTTTAGGGACCCATTTCTTCTTCATTAAACTAGCAAGCTTTCAAGAAAGTGGAATTGATAATCACACTATGTCTATAAACAATTCTAACTTGCAACACAAAGTTAGGGAAAATAATATTGTTCATTTTTGGTGACATGCGAAAGGTAAAAGACAGAGGAAGCAAAAGGAAAAAGAGTAAGAGGCAAAGATAAAGAGAAGAAGTAGAAAGATATATAGTTTCTCTGAGAACTATTGCCTTTTGGAAAATTACTTTATTCAAATACTTTAGCTTACAAGAATATTCACAATACAGGATATTTTTCAGAATTTCAAAGTTCTCATGATTGAATTTGTCATACAATGCACAGTACCTTTCAAAAATGCATATATCACACCACCAATTTCTGCATTTTTTCTTTCTCTCCTCTTGCCATCTCCCCTGCCTCCTCTGTGTCATATTTTTCTAAGAGAAAAAAGATAGAGGAGAGAAAGAGAAAAAGAAAAAGTGAGTTCTTTCTCTAACTACCTCCTTGCCAGTACTGTGTGTTTCTGATATTTTGATATTTATATCAAAATGTGAGCAGAAACATAATATCCATCACAGATGCCTTCTCTACTCCTTCCTTGGCAATACTTAAAGTCTACCATCTGTTTAATCTGCCAGGTGATGGTGGCAATGGAAGGATATTAAGTTTCAGTTCAGTACTGTGGCCTGGAAAGAAAGGTAGCACCTACTAGATTAATGATCTAATTACTTTTAGGGATATACCCTTGAGACACAAAAAAATAAACAATACAAAAATGTCATCTGTATTCCTATTCATAATAGCCAGAATCTATAAATAGCACTACTCATAATAGCCAGAATATATAAACAATCCAAGTGCCTGATAACAAATGAATGCCAAAGAAAACTATGGTACATCTACACAATGAAATACTATGTAGCAGTTTGGAAAAATGAAATCATGAAATTTGCTTATATATGAATCGATATAAAAAGTTTTATGCTGAGTGAAATTAGTCAGAGGGAGAGGATTAGGCATAGGATAATCACACTCATTAATGAGATATAAGAAAAAGAAAAAATATTGTGGCAATAATATTCAGAGACAATAGACAAGAGAGCCAGGATGACCAGTACATGGTAGGAAACTTCCCACAAATAGTGGAGCATTGCAGTTAGGGTAAAGAAGGGAACAGTATGACAATGAAAATTAGAACTGATCACTTGAGAAAATAACTGTGTGTTAGATAAAGTGATATGGGCAGTATTCCTTGGTTAATAATAGTGCAAACCACTGTGTCCAAAAAGAAAAGCAAAGAAAGAAAGATCTATAGCTAGAAAGATAGAGAAGGGGGAGAGAGGTAGACAGAGAAAGAAAGAGAGGGAGGAAGAGAGGAACACAATGCCTGCCACAGAGGTAAGCAGGGGAGTGAGAGAAGGGAGACTGTTACAGTGATGGTGGAAAATGTTCATGGGTGAAGGGTGGTGTACATTGTAAGACTAACACTCAATCATGAACATCTTTGTACTCATTATTTTAAGTAAAATAAATATATGAATTTCTAGAGATAAAAATCAAAAGTAAATCATTGGTACAGAAATGGGATGTAGAGAATAATATGAGGTTTTGTAAATTAATACTAGAAAGTTTTACAACCATTAGAATTCATAATCAATGTCTTTTCCTCATGACCCAAACCACCATTTTGTCCTGAAGAGAACTGGGAGAACTATTTTCAAACGAGCTTCCCTTCCCATTTTCCAAAGGAAAAAAAAAATATATATATATACATATATATAAAAATACATTCTATGCTATATATATATATATATATATTTCTGAAAGAAAAAATTTAGAATAAGGATACATCTATTCTTGTTAGTCCGATTATAGTTTGTATAATTGTGCTCTAGCAAATCATGAATAAAAGTCTCCCAATGCAAATATGTACAAAGGTCTCTACTTTTATTTATGTATTTATTTATTTATTTATTTTTGGTTTGGGGGCCACACCCAGTTGCTCTAAGGGGTTACTCATGGCTACGCACTCAGATATCACTCTTGGCTTGGTTGACATGTGGGTCATGGGGGATCAAACCAAGTTCCATTCTGAGTCAGCCGCATGCAAGGCAAATGCCCTACCTCTGTGCTATCGTACTGACCTCCCCACTTATTTTTTTAAGTTGGTTACACAGGGTTAATTATTTTAGAAAGTCCACATTCCACAAATAAAGTATGGTTTGCTGAATTACTTTTCTCCTGCCATAATTTTTCGTAGATATACAAATCCTGAAAAATAAATCAATTGCTACTGCAAAACAAACATACTCTAAAATACAAAATACTGTTTGATGTTGAAACTACAGAAAAATTGACGTGGATATTTAAGTAAAAGTAGAACACAAAGAAAGTAACTATGTTTGCATTGTTTGATAATGTAATGATTGATTTTTGACCTTTAAAAATATAAATCTATTTTTCAAACAAATTAATTAAAGGTTAGAAAACGGAATAAAGTAGTTTGATATTTTTTAGAATTGTTTTTCCTATAATATATGTAATTTTTAAATATCAACGGTGCAGTGTTCTATTATTAGATAAATCTATGCCTTACACTTTTTCATTTGAATGTAGGCATAGAATTTGAAGGCACTGTAGGAAGAAATTACACAAAGAAATCGCATAAATCACAGTAGAATTAGAAGACATGCTGGGTATTTGTTTTCTCGGATATATTCAGACATTGGCCTGTCCCATATCTTCTCTGACCTTGCTTCAGATTCTTTCTTGAAGCCTCGCTCAACTTTTCTATAATGCACTGCTTCAGTAAAGTAAATTGGAAATAATAGTGCAGTGTGAATTCACTTATTCTCATGAGAGCTCTGAAATTTTCTTCCTCTTCTTTCTTTCTTAGTCTTCTTTCTTTCTCTCTCTCCCTCTTTCTTTCTCTCTCTCCCTCTTTCTTTCTTTCTTTCTTTCTTTCTTTCTTTCTTTCTTTCTTTCTTTCTTTCTTTCTTTCTTTCTTCTTTCTTTCTCTCTCTCTCTTTCTTTCTTTCTTTCTTTCTTTCTTTCTCTCTCTCTTTCTTTCTTTCTTTCTTTCTTTCTTTCTTTCTTTCTTTCTTTCTTTCTTTCTTTCTTTCTCTCCCTCTTTCTTTCTCTCTCTCACTCTTTCTTTCTTTCTTTCTTTCTTTCTTTCTTTCTTTCTTTCTTTCTTTCTTTCTTTCTTTCTTTCTTTCTCTTCCTTCCATCCTTTCTTCCTTTATTTCTTTATTCCTTCTTTCCTTCCTTTTTTTCGTTTCTAGGCTATTTCAACAATACTCAGGGAGTATTCACAGCTCGAAATTAAGGGATTACTCTTGGCAAGTTTGGGGGACAATATGAGACACCTAGTATCAAATCCGGTCTGACATATGCATGGCAAATGCCCTACATGCTGTACCAGAACTCTGGTCCAGAAAGTTCTAAAATTTCTTAACATAAATAAAATTCTTGAAGGTTTAATTTTAAAATGTGTTTCAGTATTTGAGTTAGAAATCTCACATATGCTTTATTTTTTCCATTTTTTCTTAATATCTTTATTTAAACATCTTGATTACAAATATAATTGTGATTAGGTTTCAGTCATGTAAAGAACACCCACTCTTCACCAGTGCAAAATTCCCACCACCAATGTCTCAAATCTCCCTCCATCCCACCCCACTCCCACCTGTACTCTAGACAGGCTTTCCAGTTCCCTCATTCATTCACATGGTTATGGTAGTTTTCAGTTTAGTTATTTATATAACTGCACTCACCACTCTTTGTGGTGAACTTCTTGAAGTAAGCTGGAAGTTCCAGCCCTCCCCTCATTGTCTCTGAGGATAGTTGCAAAAATGACTGTTATTTTTCTTAAAACCCATAGATGAGTGAGACTATTCTGCATCTCTCTCTCTCCCTCTGACTTATTTCACTCAGCATGGTAGATTCCATGTACATCCATGTATAGGAAAATTTCATGACTACAACTCCCCTGATAGCTGCAAAATATTCCATTTTGTATATGTACCACAATTTCTGTAGCCATTCATCTGTTGAAGGGCATCTTGGTTGTTTCCAGAACCTGGCTATTGTCACTACTGCAGCAATGAATATAGGTGTGACGAAGGGATTTTTGTATTGTGTTCTTGTTTCCTAGACTATATCTCTAGGAGTGGAATAGCTGGGTCGAATGGAAGCTCAATTTCCAATTTTTGGAGGAATCTCCATATCGCTTTTCATCATGGTTGGACTAGATGGCATTCCCACCAGCAGTGGATAAGAGTTCCTTTCTCTCCACATCCCCGCCAGCACTGATTGTTCTCATATTTTGTGATGTGTGTCAATCTCTGGGGTGTGAGATGGCATCTCATTGTTGTTTTGATTTGCATCTCCCTGATGATTAGTGATAAGGAGCATTTTTTCATGTGCCTTTTGGCCTTTTGTATTTCTTTTTTATCAAAGTGTCTGTTCATTTATTCTCCTCAATTTTTGATGGAATTAGATGTTTGTTTTTTTCTTGTAAAGTTCTGTTGGTGCCCTGTATATTTTGGATATTAGCCCCTTATCTGATGGGTATTGGGTGAACAGTTTCTTCCACATGGTGGGTGGCTCTTGTATTCTGAACACTATTTCCTTTGAGGTGCAGAAGCTTCTCAGCTTAATGTATTCCCATCTGTTCATCTCTTCTTCCAATTGTTTGGAGAGTGTAGTTTCCTCCATGAAGATGCCTTTAGTCTCAATGTCATGAAGTGCTTTACTTACGTGTTGTTCTATATACCTTATGGTATCAGGTCTGATATCAAGGTCTTTAATTCATTTGGATTTTACCTTCGTGCATGATGTTAACTGGGGGTCTGTGTTTGTTTTTTTTTTTTTGCAAGTGGCTAACCAGTTCTGCCAGCACCAATTGTTGAAGAGATTTTCCCTGCTCCACTTAGGATTTCTTGCTCCTTTGTCAAAACTTAGGTAATTGTTGTCTGGGGAACATTCTCTGAGAACTCAAGCCTATTCCATTGATCTGAGGGTCTGTCTTTATTCCAATACCATGCTGTTTTGGTAACTATTGCTTTGTAGTACAGTGTAAAGTGGGGGAAAGTAATGCCTCCCATATTCCTTTCCCTAGGAGTGCTTTAGTTATTCAAGGGTGTTTATTGTTCCAGAAGATCATAAGTGCCTGATCCACTTCTTTGAAGAATATCATGAGTATCTTTAGAGGGATTGCATTAAATCTGTTTAATGCTTTGGGGAGTATTGCCATTTTAATTATGTTAATCCTGCCAATCCATGAGCGGGGTATGTGTTTCCATTTCTGTGTGTCTTCTCTTATTTCTTGGAGCAGGGCTTTGTAGTTTTCTTTGTATAGGTCCTTAATGTCTTTGGTCAATTTGACTCCAAGATATTTGAGTTTGTGTGGCACTAATGTGAATGGGATTGCCTTCTTAATCTTCATCTCTTCCCTATCATTATTGGTTTATAAAAAGGCCATTGATTTCTGTGTGTTAATTTTGTAGCCTGTCAAGTTGCTATATGAATCTATTGTTTCTAGAAGCTTTTTGATAGAGTCTTTAGGGTTTTCTAAGTAGAGTATCGTGTCATCTGCAAATAGTAAGAGCTTGACTTCTTCGTTTCCTATCTGGATTCCCTTGATATCTTTTTCTTGCCTGATCACTATAGCAAGTAAATTCAGTACTATGTTGAAGAGGAGTGGTAAGAGCAGACAGCTTTGTCTTGTACCAGAATTTAGTGGAAAGTCTTTTAGTTTTTCTCCATTGAGGATAATATTTGCCATTGGCTTGTGGTAGATGGCTTCAACTAGATTGAGAAAGGTTCCTTTCATTCCCATCTTGCTGAGAGTTTTGATCAAGAATAGGTGTTGTACCTTATCAAATGCTTTTTCTGAGTCTATTGATATGATCATGTGATTTTTATTTTTCTTATTTTTGATGTTTTGTATTATGTTGATACATTTATGGATGTTAAACCATCCTTTCATTTCTGAGATGAAACCTACTTGGTCATAGTGTATGATCTTCTTGATGATGCATTGGATCCTATTTGCCAGAATTTTGTTGAAGATATTTGCTTCTGCATTCATCAGGGATATTGGTCTGTAATTTTCTTTTTTGGCAGCATCTCTATTTGATTTTGATATCAAGGTGATGTTGGCTTCATGAAAGCTGTTTGGGAGTGTTCCCGCTTTTTCAATTTCATGGAAGAGCCTGGCTAGGATTGGTAGTAGTTCCTCTTGAAAGGTTTAAAAGAATTCATTAGTAAATCCATTTGGGCCTGGGTTTTTATTTTTAGGCAGACGTTTGATTACAGTTTCAATTTCCTCCATAGAGATGGGGATGTTTAGATATGCTACATCCTCCTTACTTAACAAAGGAAGTTTATAAATGTCTAAAAATTTATCCATTTCTTCTAAGTTCTCATGTTTAGTAGCATGAAGTTTCTCAAAGTATTTGATTACCCTTTGGATCGCGCAATATCTGTAGTGATCTCCCCCTTTTCATTTCTAATATGGGTTATCAGGTTTCTGTCTCTTTCTTTGTGATTTTTGCAAATGGTCTATCAATCTTGTTTATTTTTTTAAAGAACCAAATTCTGCTTTTGTTGATCTTTTGGATTGTTTTTTTAGTTTCCACTTTATTGATTTCTGCTTTCAGCTTTGTTATTTCCTTCTGTATACCTATTTTTGGTTTCTTTTGTTGGTCATTTTCTAATTTTATGAGCTGCATCATTAAGTTATTCAGGTATGCCACTTCTTTCTTCCTATGTGTGCTTACAAAGCTATAAATTTCCTCTCAGGACCGCTTTTGCTGTGTCCCATATATTCAGCCAGTTTGTGTCTTCATTATCATTTGTTTCCAGGAAAGTTTTTATTTCCTATTTGATTTTATCTCGAACCCACTGATTGTTCAGTAGCAGGCTGTTTAATTTCCAATTGTTAAAGTTTTTCTTCTGTGTGCCTTTGTAGTTCACATCTAATTTCAAAGCCTTGTGGTCAGCAAAATTAGCCTGCATGATTTCTACCCTATTGATTTTATGAAGGTATGTTTTATGTGTCAGCATGTAGTCTCTGCTGGAGAATGACCCATGTACATTGGAGAAGAATGTGTATCCAGGTTTTTTGGGATGGAGTATCCTATATATATCTACTAGTCCTATTCCTTCTATTTCTCTTTTCAGGGCTAGTATATTTTTTTGTTTACTTTTTACTATTCAGTCCTATTGACTCTGTGGTTTAGACAGTTTTCTATCCTTCCTCAACACCACTAAGTACCTAAATCCTTTAAACCCCTATTACTTCCCTAAAAGGCCCCTATTAGGCCCTTACTAGTCCCTATTATTTCATATTCATTTTTCTCCTTCTTCACTGTAGTTTTTTCCCTCTTTTCACTATTCTCTGGACAGGAGTAGTCTAGATAACCTACATTTAAAGCATGCTTTCCCTCATGCAATTATTTTAAAAACATGTATAAGTGATATCTTCATGTATTTATCCTTGTTCCTCTGACCTACTTTATTTAACATGTAATCTTCCAGTTCCATCCATGTTGGAGCAAATGGCATGCTTGAATCATTCCTTACAGCTTAGTATTCCATTGTATATAATACCACACTTTCATTATTAACTCATCTGTTGTTGAACATCTAAGATTTTTCCAATCTCGGCTGTGATACCAAGTGCTGCAATGAATAGTGATGTGCCCACATCCATTTGTATGAGTGGTTTTCTGTCCTGAGAATAGAAAACCCAAAGTGTTTATGCTAATTCATATAGTTAGTTATAAAGTTAATGTGTTTATTTTTGTTATGGAATTTCAACTCTTACTTTCCTAACTTTGTTTAGTGAAACAGATATTTAACATTATTTTTGTAACGCTAAAAGTGTTACATGAAAACAATTTCTACATTTTTACATTCGTATTCAAGGAAATTATGAGAATTATATTCTATGGAATGAAAATATTGCTCTTCTATTTTAAACAATGTATTTTTGTAATCTACACCATATATTAAATAAAAAAATGAAGACAGGGAAAACATCAGGCTTTAAATTAAATGTGCCAATGGATATGTCATATGTTTAATGCTAAGTGGTTTATAAGTAAGATAAGATGACAGAGAGGCTTGAAAAGTGAACAAGGGCATTTCTAACAAGAATCTCATGTAGAAGATACAAATGAATACTATACTAAACTGGTTTTCTGTGTATATGAGGTGTAATAAACTCTCACTAGATAAGGGCTTAATTAATCAAACAAAAATTGATTGTACATTGATTAGAACTAAGTCTTCTAACAGACTGTACCTAAATTATAAGTCGAAGAAGCATTTTAAATTCCCAGGAAATAATAAATCATTAACTGAAATATCTAAATGACATATGTAGTCGCATTACCATTCCTGCATTGATATTTAGTTTTCATCAGTCACTTAATTTTAGAGATTATCAATTGTTATATAAAGTAAAGAATGAAAAAAAAGTGTGAGTTGAGATGAAAAAGAGATATTTGCTCTGTAATTCGATATTTTCTTAAAATATAGGTCACACTTTAACCTGTTAATAAACAACTACTTATGGTTTATAAATTAGGGGGTTGAAATAGTAGAGTGATAAGATACCTGCTTTGCATCTGTCCAGTCTGGGTTTTATCCCATGCAACCCATATGGTACTAGGAATTATCACTGAGTACAAAGCTAGGAGTAATGTTCTAGTATTGCTGATGGACACCTTTCCTGAATTTGTAAACTAAATAAAGCTGTTCTTGTTTTATACATGAACAAGTGAAGAATCAAAGAAACTAAAACCATACTAGCATAATACAGATTTATTTTACCTTGGCTAACATTATATTAAAAACATGATTAATTCTCAAAATGATTTCTTGCCAATTATTGTTGTTTCTATTTTATGTATGAGTAGAAAGAAGCCTATGAATAAGATAACTCTCACCAGCTCATATTTAGTATGGGGAAAATCTTGATACAAAATCTTATCTTCTAATTCCCATGATTTCACTAATTCTTACATATCTGAATCAGTTATAATTAGTTTATACAAAATCAGTGTAAACAGAATTTTATACTCAGAGCTCACAGCACAAATTCAGCACAGACATATTGATCAATTCACAACATAAAATAGCAAGAATTATTGATAATATTCACAAACCATGTATTTTACAACATAAACCTATTTGATCTATATTTCATAGACAAATTACATGATTACATATTAATAATTATGCATGCATCATACATGTATTGATTAATAATAAAAATAGGTATTACCATGGTAAATATTGTGTTAGAGATTCAAACATAATAGTACCTGTCAATTGTTGGCTTGCTCCTTTTTTTCAATCTTTAGTGATTGGTAGAAAAGATGGTGTCTTGATAGATTTCATAAATGTAAGACTTACCAAAAATCTTTAGTAAACTATTAAAAAATACCATTTTTACACAAATATTGCTAATAAAATTGAATAACTGGATTCACTGCTGATTTACTTTCTTTGAAATGTTTAATTTTGTCTAAAATAATATATTTTATCTTGAGTTATAAAATATAAAATAAGATTTATATATTTTATAACATATTTACATTTATTGAAACTATGTGGTTATGAAGTTATTTACCGTTAGTGTTTCTTCAGAAATTGCCTTCAGTAAGACCAATTTTAAGTAGTTTTCTAAGTATCTACAGTTTAAAAAGATGGACATTTATAGGTTTTAGTCTTAACAATGCCTAAAATTTTTAGAAAAATATTGTAAATGAACTATGTGTTGGAAATTATTTCACAATTGAAGTTATAAAATATTTTGTTAGTATCAGTTTCCACTGGCCATCTTTGAGAGTCAGAGATAGTCATTTTTACATGAAAATAATACCTGATTTATGTACATACAGAAATGTTTATCTCAAGGAACTCAAAAGAGAACAAATGAGTAAGGGTCTAACAATATTGGGATAATAAATTCTAAAACAATACAGAAATATGGTGATCTACAAAACAAAAATTGACTTTGAAAATAATGTATTAAATGATTTTCTGATATCTCATATAATTACAAGTACACTCAAATTGTCATTTCCTTTTAATTATTTTCTTTAATATTTTTTAAATTTGCTTAGTTGTAGTCCATTGTTTTCAGAACTATTACTGCTATTTCTAAAATATAATATTAACACAAAAAATCATGGGAGACTTATAAGATATGAAAAGACCTCTAGGTTTCATATGTCCAAACCTCTGTTTTCTCCATACTCTTCTTTCTTGGCCATTTTAGTTCGATTCCATGTTGAACACAAATAAAAGTGGCTAACAAGGTTCTACTGGGTGCTAAGGATGTAATGATGAGCAAGACAGGAATGAGAGAAACCCTCAGGGAACTCACTGCCTAGTTCAAAAGGAAGACAATTAGGCAAGCAAATTACAGTGCAGTGCTGAGAAGGGAGAAAGAAATAGCACTATGGGAATCCAGTCACTAGGAAACTTAATACAAGGAAGGGAAGTGAGTTAAGAAAGATAAATTGAAATTTAAATTGATATTGAAGAATAGTCATCAAGTGGAGCAAAGCAAGAAATGGCTCTGTACTCAGGGCACAGAGTACAAGAGAAACTCCTAGAGATTAGTCAATGCTTACAGTGATGGTTTGAACCTGCAATAATTTTATATTTATGCAGCTCCTTGTAACCAAATATAATCACTGTTATTAAACATTACATATCTAGTAAGTTTAAATAATTTTATTTTCTTTTTTTTAGAATTAAGGTACTTTCTTTGAACACCATGGTTGACAAGGTTATATATAATACCGTTTTTTTCCAGTTACAATGTTGTTCATAATTGAGTTTCAGTCAGACCATGTGGCGTCCTTCATTGGTGTACATTTCTTACCACCAATGTTCTATTTCCTTCCTGCCTTTCCCTGCCTTATCACTGCCTGTTTGTGTGTCGAACATTTCTCTCTCTCTCTCTCTCTCTCTCTCTCTCTCTCTCTCTCTCTCTCTCTCTCTCTCTCTCTCTCTCTCTCACACACACACACACACACACACACTCTCTCTCTCTCACTCTCTCTCTCTTTCTCTCTCTCTCTTCATTTTTATTTCCTCTTAGACACTGGTTTGCAATACTCTTACTGATAAAGTACTGTGCATATCATCTATCTCCTTTTAGCACCAAGTTCTTTTCCAGATTGACCTTTTTTTTTAAATTTTTATTGTGATCATAATGGCTTACATATCTTTCACAGTAGTATTTTAGGTACATATTAACATTGAATCAGGGGAATACCCATCACCAAATTTGTCCTCACCCCATCCCAGTTCCCTTTCTGCAACCCATATACCCCACCATCACCCCCAGGCTGCTAGAGTAGGTGGACTCCTCTTTGTCTAGCTTATTACTAGTGGTCATATATCTGTTTGGTCTTGGTACCCTCCCTTGTTTCCCCCTCTATTTAAAAGGCGGAGCTAGATAAATCGAGTTATGTGGTTTTGTTTGAAGGAAAGAAAAGCAATAGAATGGGGTACAAAATAAGAAAAAAAAGTAAATAAAAAAAAGTCAAATACTTTGGAAATGGGTGGAGACCTTCTAGAGGCTTTCAACCTCAGTTTGAGAGGGGACAAAAAAAAGGTAATTGAAACACCACAACAATACAGAAAGAAATATCAAATTAAATATCCAGTGAGCACTACAGCAATAAAGACAGCACCATACAATAGTCTCGGTTCTTAAATCAAATCATGCCAGAGTGCAAAAGGAAAGAGAAAGATAAGATAAAATAAAATAAAATGAAATAAAATAAAATTGGAGATATCAACTTTAATATCTACAGCAAAAAAATCGACAGATTGACCATTTTTAACTATCATTGAAATGGTGGTCTTTTCTCTGACCAAACTGTACTTCCCTGCTATTAGTAGCAAGTTTCCTAATATAAACTGGTTTTCCTTGTCACTTGTCTCTGAATATCATTATCATATTATCTTTTTTTAATATCACACAAATGAGATCATTCTATGTCTAGAATGCGATCATTCTATGTCTATCTCTCTCCCTCTGACTCATTTTTCTCAGCATAATACTCTTCATATCTGTCCATATATAAGCAAATTTCATGTATTCATTTTTTCCTGATTGCTGTGTAGTATTTCAATGTGTACATATACCACAGCTTCTTTATCCAATCAGATACTTGGGTTAGTTTCAGATTCTGGTCAATGTAAATAGTGTACAATGGACATAGGATTGCAGAGGAATTTTCTGCACTGCATTTTTAGTATCTTAAGTTATTTTCCTAGGAATGGATTGCTCAGTTATATGGTAGCTCAATTTCTAGTGGTTTTTTTTCTTGAAGTTTTCAATATGACACATAGAATCATAAAGTAAAAATACATTATCGAAGGAGAGGGGAAGAGAAAGAGGTAAAAAATACATTATCATGTAATAATAATAACAAATTAAGAGTTGGTTTTGTATGTGGTATAAGCAGTTGTAGTTAACTTTGAATTTTATTTAGTGGATATATATTTAACTGGGGATAAAAATACCAAGTACCCAGGAGAATGTATTATAAAAGGGGGAGAAATTTGCTAGGAGGTTGTCACTGATTTATTCAATCATCACAAGAAGATTTGCTTCTATAATTATAATTCTGTAAATTTTATTTTTAATTGTAAGGGTTATAATCATAGATCTGGTTGTGGCAGAAGAATAGATAGTGCTGCTTCCCAGAGGTGTTTGTGAAGGTGGGGTTGGAAGCATGTGGTTTCTGGTATCAAAGCCTGGAGTTTTCATGTGCAAGACAAAAACTTTGCACATGAGATACTAAACTTGATCTTATCCAAAAAATGAGGAGAGTTGCAGAAGAGCTGTATCATCATTGTCAACCCCTTTTAACTTTGGAGCTGACACTTAGATAAAGTTATCTTCAAGGTACCATGTCATGTTTCAAAAACATGTAACTTAAGTGTTATTTTTTCTCCCTCTTGCTTTATTTATTTTAATGTCTATGCAAACATAATGTAAAAATGAACTTTACCCAGAACAAATTTCTTTATAGTAATTTTATATATTAAAGCATTTAACTGCTATCTTACCCAGAGCAGAGTTTACTGTGGTATTTATGATATCTTAACTAAAACTGAGAGAGCATACTCTTATTTTATATTTTATGCCTGCAATATCTCACAATAATGTTGATTTCATTTATAAGAGACTAAAATAAAATCTTTGAGAATTACCAATGCATGAATAATTTTGACAACTGTAAATATGCTCTAAAATAAAGTATGTTTTTTCTTTTATTTCTGAAACCCGTGAAACACAATTCCCATTTTGGTATCCATTGTTAAGTTGCTGTAAAGAAATTTGTCAGGTGTGTAGCCCTACAATATTCCTCTCAAAGGATGAGTGTAGTGAACAATATGTCCGTAGAATTTCCTTTGACTTCTTTTACAAAGGAGCATTTCAAAGAAAATTGCATAGAAGCATCTCCTAGAAGGCATGTATTTTGAGGTAACTTACTTTTGGATGCACAAATAACAATCTTTTCTCATCCAATCATTCAAAATGTAACTAGACTGTCATATTTCTAATCAAATAACTCAAAGAAACTGAAAACTCAATGTGTAATTTTTATTAAGATTTCTTTTAGAGCCGTATTCATTAATATTATTCTTTAGAAATGGCATTTTATACTAAGTAATAAAATGCTTTAAGAAATATGAAATTATTAAGTTGAATTTGACTTTCCTATTTAATACCATCCATCTCATTTAGAAATTATAAAAATTTTAATAATAATTTGTCATGATTCCTTTGTAGTTTAGTTTCCATATTACCTTTAATAAGACAGAAGAATCAAGGAATAATAATATCCACCAAACAGTGGTAATTTTTTACTATGCCCATTACAGAATGTAATGAAGATTGAAATATTAAATAGTAGCTCTCAAATTTGAATTGGTACATATCCTTTATTTATTGCATTTTGCCTAAATTCATTTAAAAGTACTATAAATGATTAGAAAAATTATTTTGTTTTGTTTCTAAAATGTGAGTATGCTTTAAAAAATCCCTTGGATCCTCTCTGGTTTAGTGTAACCAATTTTAAAATCAGGATAATCTCTCCCTGGCTTCAAGATAATGTGAAAATTATGGAGAAAATGCCAGTAAAGCCAATTTGGTGTGATGAAAGAAATTCACTGTCTACATAAGTGAAAGGTCAGAAATCACAGCATGATTATGCAAGGAAATCTATTTAAAAATGATCCTTACTTAGAGTATTCACTTATAAATAACAACCCTTCCATATCACTGGGAGAAAAACTATGTTTCCTTGGAGACTGCTGTTAATTTGCTGAAGTCTAACCCTGGAGTTCAGGAATTTTTAAATTCATCAAAATCATGTTGGGTGCTCACTCTCTGGTAGTATTCTGTTGTGTCATGGAATTACTGATAGGAGGAAAAAGCATCTCTGATTAACTCTGTAGGGAAGGTCATATTGTAAACCATATTATTAAATTGAAAAAAATGTAAAGCTTCTACAAAGTGCCTAGCAGATATTCAGTACTCAGTTATTGGTAGTGAAACATAATTTGAACAGTAGTAAACAGTAATAAGCTCTCAGCTAGTTCCTTCAGGGCTAGCTCCAGGCCCTTTTCATTGTTTTCTACAATAGTATATTTACTATTTTGTAGGAGTCTATAAGTGTTTGTTAGGTAATATTACTGTTAAAAAGTTATGAACTCTTAAATGGAGTAACTTTAATGAAGTAAGCAATAAAATGATGTAATACAGGAATAAAATATATTTTGGTGAACTAGATTATACACCTCTTAATGAATTACCTTGGTTTCTCAGATAACAAAATGAATGTCTGGAAACAAGAAGGTGAAATGTAGTGCTTTTACAAATTTAACAAATAGTTGCTGGTTTATAAATATGATTTATTAGATAATAGCTTGACCGTTATTACCATTTATATATAAAAGATAAGTTCATGTAATATATCCTCTTCCTTTAGTTGAGGGTTCACTATTAAAATTTTTTGTGTTTAATAATTTTTTAATAATCACTATATACATGAACAGTTGCAGTTCTTTGGAGTTCAGGTTCTGGAGATAGCTATCCTTGGAATATAAATTTTAATAAATGAATTTGTCAATCTTCCATTTAAAAAATAGAAATAATTAGCATCTGTACACAATAGGTCTCTTGAAGGCCAATGACAAAGTATGAATAAAGACAGCACAAGATATAATACATAGTATATAAATACTGAATAATTTTTTTACTGTAGGGAAATAGGTAACGGACATAACTTCCAGTAATCTTTAGATATTTTAAATGGACATAACTTTCATGTATCTTTAGATATTTTAATTCTTCCCCTAACATGATTAAACTATTTATTTAGATGATTAGATTTAAAAAATATTGTATCTTAGAAAAGTAATGAATGAACTGATAGCTGAAATTTATTTTAGGAAACGAATCTTGGGAACATGAAGACCTTGGGTTTAGACGATTAGTATGCCTGGAGCCTGTAGTTGGTCTTATGACAGTTTGCTTCATGGGTAGAGACTCCCTGTTTTTTTGTTTTTTTTTTTTCAGGCCAAGGGTATTTCCTTTCTAATTTCCCCAATGTTTGCTGTGCCTATGCAAAACAAACAAAAAAAAAAAAATCACACAAAAAACCCGCAACAACTTGGCACCCTCCTTTTTTTTCCCTTAAATTTTATCTGTATCCTCTATATAGGGCTGCCACCTTTCTCATAAAACTTTGGAACATGAATTCCTTTGTTTCACTTCCTATTTCTGTATTTTTCTACAAAATTGAGAGAAAATTAAATAGGATAACTATCAGGGGGCTAAAAGTTCTCAGGTGCATTGGTGGAGATAAAAAAAAAAAGGATAATACTAAATACCCAAAGAAAAATCAACAACAATAGAAATCAGAGTCCAAACTATAACAATCTATACTTAAAATGGGCCTGATACACTGGTAGGCCTGGGGCCTAAAAGTCAAGGTATAGAATGCACACTGGAAACTTTGGCGGGGGAAGGTCAACACTGTTGGTGGGAATGGCCTTAATCACTGTTTCTGTAAACATAAAATTCAACTATTAAGGATTTGTAATACATAAAGGTTTCAATAAAAATCATTAAAAAAGAAAGTAATACTTTCCTATATACTTATGAGTTGAGTCGTTATAGAATAAGGTGTTGTTTTATGTTTGAAAAACTAATATATTCCAACAAAATATGTTAGAAAATGTTATATTCATATTATGAATAAAATTTAAATGGCTTTTTGTAATTAAAAGTTGTATATACAAATATATATGCTAATATATGATTATAGCCATATTAAAGTGTTCTGGGCTTGCTCCTGGATCTGTAATTCTGTATACAGGATTCTGTATACAGAATTACTCCTGGTAAAGCATAGGGGATATGTAAGAGGTGTCAGAAATAGAACCTGTGTTAATTGCACAGCAAATGTCTTATCTACTGTATACTCTCCAAACTCAAAAGTTTTATTTTATATATCATCCTTATTATCACTGTTTAACTTTGCATTATAACATGAATTTTTCAGCATGTATAATCCTTAATTAACTACTTTACACTCATCTCTACTGTCAGATATCTTTGATCTGACTTTCTTTAAAACTCTAATATTTTTCTGCTTCCTAAATTTGTTAAAATGAAGTGTTACTTTATAAGCGATGGTAAATTTTAACATGAGAACTTTGTTTTTAATTAGTAAAATTGATAAGAGTACTCAACTGAAAATGAAAGAAATTAAATTTTTTAATTCTTAAATTAAATTAACTGTAGTGTTCTCTGATCATGTTAAATATATGTTTTAAGTACTAATTAGCAAAGTTTGTCAATTCTTACTTTGGGAAATTATGAGATTGTAAGTACAGTATATTAAAGGTTTTGTACAATAGTTTAAGTTCTGAATTAGTTTGCACAATACCTTCAATAATATTATGTTAGTCATAAAAACATTAATTAAAATATGCTGTTTGCCCTTAAGAAAACAGCAAATAAACATAAATAAACCATAAAATAAAATAATAAATTAAGAAAAAATAAAATGCCTTTTATAATGACCATTTAGGATATATGGACTCACTAAGACTTGTACTTTTTGTTTTTTTTTTTTTTGGTTTATGGGTCACACCTGGCCACACTCAGGGGTTACTCCTGGCTCTATGCTCAGAAATTGCTCCTAACAGGCTGGGGACCATATGGTATGCTAGGATTCAAACCACTGTCCTTCTGCATGCAAGGCAAACGCCTTATCTCCATGCTATCTCTCTGGTTTGGTTTGGTTTTGATTTTGGGCCACGTAATTCTAGACCCAAATAGATCTGTAAATTTTGAATTAACTTATTTGCATATTTCTTTGTTTGAATGTCATATTTTCTTGTTAGCATTTAGTTATGTATGTATGAGAATATCAAGACCATCTCTTTAATTCTTTATTTTTAAAAAATATGCCCATTTATTTATTTGGTTTTTGGGCCACACCTGGCGGTGCTCAGGGGTTACTCCTGGCTGTCTGCTCAGAAATAGCTCCTGGCAGGCACGGGGGACCATATGGGACACCGGGATTCAAAGCAACCACCTTAGGTCCTGGATCGGCTGCTTTCAAGGCAAACGCAGCTGTGCTATCTCTCCGGGCCCCCATTTATATTTTTTATCTAGTCTGTATTTTCGCAAGATTTTCCACATATTTACTATTTTGTTGTATTATATAACTATTCCTATGAGTAGTTATTAAATAATATAATTTACCTTTCATAATATATATAAGTATAGAGTCCGCTTCTATTGATAGTCCAATTGCATTGAGAGACAATTAAAATATGTTGATTTAAATTTTCTATTTTTAATTCTGTCAATTTGAAGATGACAGATTTTGAAATTGTACTTTCCAAAAAATATGTTCCATTTATATTTAATGTGATTATAAATATTTATAAATATATTTATTTCTATTATCATTCTTGTAACTTGTCTTCTGGTTTTGTATTCCTTATTCCTTGACCAAGTAATTACTTTTGCTCTTACATAGTTTCTTTTATAGTAATAAAACATGTTAAAATTCCATTCCCACTCAATCAATGACTTACCTAGTTAAATAGCATTTAATAATATTTTACTAGTTATTGTAGACTAACACCATACATTTGTTTTTAAGAATATCTTTATTTAAACACCATGATTACAAAAATTTCATGATTGAGTTTAGTCTTCGATTGTAGACCACCCATCACCAGTGTTCCTTTACCATAACATACATTCATAAGTGATCACAAGAAAATAGATTGGTAGTTAACATTTCTATTGTTATTGACACATTCAAAATAAATTAAGAAATAAAATAAACTTAAAGATATTTTTAATTGCATAGTCTTCTAGGACCCTAATAATAATAAAGTGCACAGTGTTTGCTTTGCTGGCAGCTGATTCGAGGTTCAATCCTTGTCACCATATCTGGTCTTTAGTTACAGTCAGGATTTATTCCTAAATGCATAGCCAGGAGTAACCCTAGCATTGCTTCTGGGTATAGCACAAATACCAAACAACAACAATAATGACAACAAATAAAATAATCCTTGCATTCATACAAAAATAAATCACTATTCTGGGCAGGGATTATGAAGAATTAAAATAATATTTTCCTTATTCTCTCTCAAATGAAGATAGCTTAAAGATGGAATATTTAGTCATAAAATTTTCCCCATACTTACAAATATTGTCATATTGCAGATGATTATACTATAAGGAATCTATTGATTTTTCCTGACACCAACTAGTCTGCCTTGCTTTTATGAAATAATTCTTTTCTCTTCTTTTACTTTATAAACGTATTCTTTTCTGAGCACTCAGGCTGTATAGCTGTCTTGAATGTGAGTTTTCCACTCTCCAACCTGCTGACTTATTGCTAATAAAGGTCTTTCTCTATCAGCCTCCTATCTATGAATTTATTGTACTCCTAGAGCAGCATTGAAACTAAACTGTTGCAATTCTATTCTGATCTAATACTCGACTTCAGTTTAACTTCTTAAGCTTTTTAAAGTGTATTTCATTGTGCACCTTTCTTAAAAACCACATCATATTATTTTTTTACATTATATTATGTTTTGTCAAATACCTATAATTTTCAATTCTCTAATATTTTTTACTGAAATTTTTCTTTCCTTTCCTGAGTAATTTATTCATTTTGAAGAACTTTATTTAAATTATTATTTATTATTTCCTTTAAGACTATTGTCAATAAGTTATCTCTGAAATGTCTATTTTATATTCACATTTGAAGTAGATTTTCCTTCTAAATAAAATTTTGGCTAGAAATAATTTTTCTTTTATTGCTCAAAATGTAATATTTCTTTTCTTATGACTTCCATTTTTTTGAAGGAAAGTTGTCAGGATATTTTTGTTATTTGTTGACAGTACTATGTCTTTATTCTTTGATTACTGTGAGTCATTTTTTTTGAAATTCTTGAATTTGTCCTTTATGTTCTTTGTTAGCAGAGAGAATTTCATGATCTATTTCTCTTCAAATACCACTCATATTTTATTCTGTGTTTTCTCTTGTTACATTTTCAATTACATATAGTGTAGCTCTCTTTATGTTATCCTTTTGGTGTTATCCCCTTCTGCATTTTTGTGGTGTCATGTTCTTTTATGTATTTTCTTTCCTATTCATTTTCCATGCTTCTGGTCCTACTTCATTTCACTATTATTTATTTGCTATCTTTTTCAGTATTTCATTAACTGCACATATTTTTATTCTAATTTTGCATTTTAATTTCTCATAGAAAATTTATGATTTGAAAATTTTTCCTGATCAAACCAGAGGTCCACATTCTTATTTATAGTTTTAATATATATGGTGCATTTTCTGTTTTCTCAGTTCTATGTTCATAATACTGGACAGAGCTAAGAGTTTTCTTAATTTTAATTTTATTGAAAATGGCCATTGTGGTTTTCAAAGGGCTTCAGACATACAAAGAATCAGAACCAATCCCACCTGAAGTGTTAACCTACCTCAGCCAAGTGAATTCCATATTACCCCCACCCTGCCTCTCAGCCTGCCGGTATTATGGGGCATTTTAAGTTTAGATTGTTAAAGTTTGGGTCTCTTGATTTCATTATTGTTGCCTTTGGCTTGGATATTTAGTTTTGTCCTTCTTTTAACACCACCAATGCACCTGAGACTTGTGCCCCATCCTTTCATTTTTGTATTTCTCTTCCTTTACTCATATATTTCCTTCTATTTGCTATACTCTGGTGCCAAGAGTGTTCAAGATAATGCACATGTAAATCCTTGCATATCTTTATGCAGTTATTTTAAGTACCACACATAATACCATTCTGTATTTGTCCTTCTTTGGGCTTACTTAATTTAAAATAATATCTTCTAGATCCATTCATGTTGCAGCAAATTGCATGATTGCATCATTTCTTATAACTATGTCATATTCAATTGTATATATGTATTGCATCATCTTCTGTTGTTGGACATCTATGTTGATTCCAAGTTTTAGCTATTGTACTGAGTGCTACAATGAATAGTGATGCGCAAGTGCATCACTTTTGGATAAATCTTTTGGATGAATGTTTTTCTGTCCTAGAATAGATAGCCAACAATGGGATTTCTGGGTCATATGGCACTTCAATATTGAGTTTGCTGAGAACTCTTCAAACCATTTTTATAGGGCTTGGACCAGGCAGCATTTCCACCAGCAGTGAATGAGAGTTCTTTTATTTTTTTTTTACCACAGACATGCCAACAAAGATTGTTCCAGTATTTTTTTTTAAATATGGAACGCTTCACGAATTTGCGTGTCATCCTTGCGCAGGGGCCATGCTAATCTTCTCTGTATCGTTCCAATTTTAGTATATGTGCTGCCGAAGCGAGCACCTGTTCCAGTATTTTTGATATTGCTACCCTCCCTGATATAAGATAGTTGTCTTGATTTGGATCTTCACTAAATGGTGATGAAAAATTTTTCATGTGCCTGATGACCATCAGTTAGTCTTTCTCAGAGAAGTATATTTAACAAAGAAACAAAGAACTTGAAATGAAATAAAGACAGTCTCTTCAATAAATTGTGTTAAAACAATAATAAGAAATTAAAGATATATCCCTATCTCACACCTTACCTAAAAGTCAATTCAAAGTGAATATAAAACCTTGTGATTAGACTCAAATACATAAAGTACATTGAGAAAAACATAGGCAGAACATCCAAGACAGACCACAAAGAAGTCTTCAATGATAGGATGTATTTTTATTTGTTTGTTTGTTTGTTTTGCCACATCCAGTGACACTCATTGATTACTCCTAGCTATGTGCTCAGAAATCACTTCTGGCTCAGGAGACCATATGGGATGCCAGGGGTTGAACCCAGGTCCATCCCTACCGCTGCACTACCGCTCAGGCCCCATCAATGTTAGCATGATAGTATCAAAGAGTATAGCATCATATATATAAATAATTAGGACTCCATCAAACTATAAATTTTCTGTACGTCAAAAAAAAAACATGGTTTTCTTTGCTTGGCAGACACTTGGGGGCCTCCCCAGGCATCCCCTGACGGCTTGCCTCGGCTGAGGTGAGTGTTTGGGGGCCGGAGTTGCAGATCAGGCTGACTGCTGGACCCCTAGGCCCGGCAGACATTTTGGGACCTCCCCCAGCCTGCATCAACCTGGGAACTTTGACCTGATTCAGCATTAATCTCTTCAAGGCGTGTCTCGCTGGGGCTGTGAGTTTTCTGTTGGAGTTGTGGATTGTGCTGGTTTCTTTGCTTGGCAGACACTTGGGGGCCTCCCCAGGCATCCCCTGACGGCTTGCCTCGGCTGAGGTGAGTGTTTGGGGGCCGGAGTTGCAGATCAGGCTGACTGCTGGACCCCTAGGCCCGGCAGACATTTTGGGACCTCCCCCAGCCTGCATCAACCTGGGAACTTTGACCTGATTCAGCATTAATCTCTTCAAGGCGTGTCTCGCTGGGGCTGTGAGTTTTCTGTTGGAGTTGTGGATTGTGCTGGTTTCTTTGCTTGGCAGACACTTGGGGGCCTCCCCAGGCATCCCCTGACGGCTTGCCTCGGCTGAGGTGAGTGTTTGGGGGCCGGAGTTGCAGATCAGGCTGACTGCTGGACCCCTAGGCCCGGCAGACATTTTGGGACCTCCCCCAGCCTGCATCAACCTGGGAACTTTGACCTGATTCAGCATTAATCTCTTCAAGGCGTGTCTCGCTGGGGCTGTGAGTTTTCTGTTGGAGTTGTGGATTGTGCTGGTTTCTTTGCTTGGCAGACACTTGGGGGCCTCCCCAGGCATCCCCTGACGGCTTGCCTCGGCTGAGGTGAGTGTTTGGGGGCCGGAGTTGCAGATCAGGCTGACTGCTGGACCCCTAGGCCCGGCAGACATTTTGGGACCTCCCCCAGCCTGCATCAACCTGGGAACTTTGACCTGATTCAGCATTAATCTCTTCAAGGCGTGTCTCGCTGGGGCTGTGAGTTTTCTGTTGGAGTTGTGGATTGTGCTGGTTTCTTTGCTTGGCAGACACTTGGGGGCCTCCCCAGGCATCCCCTGACGGCTTGCCTCGGCTGAGGTGAGTGTTTGGGGGCCGGAGTTGCAGATCAGGCTGACTGCTGGACCCCTAGGCCCGGCAGACATTTTGGGACCTCCCCCAGCCTGCATCAACCTGGGAACTTTGACCTGATTCAGCATTAATCTCTTCAAGGCGTGTCTCGCTGGGGCTGTGAGTTTTCTGTTGGAGTTGTGGATTGTGCTGGTTTCTTTGCTTGGCAGACACTTGGGGGCCTCCCCAGGCATCCCCTGACGGCTTGCCTCGGCTGAGGTGAGTGTTTGGGGGCCGGAGCGCGGCCGCTCCGCTGCGCTTCGCGGCCGCGCACTCCACCTCGCCAATGAGTACCACCACAACACGTAGAAAAACCCACAGCGTAAGCGAGACAATGGGGAGACTACGCAGACCAACTTCAACCATAGAGAATGAAGATGGAAACTCTGATGACCCAACAACGACCAACTACCTAAGCAGTCTTTCAGAAATGGAGTTTAGAGACGAAATATGGAGGTTGCTATCAGATATCAAAGAAAGTATAAATCAGAGCACTAATAAAAATCAAGAGAATATGAAGACAGAAATCAGAAAACTCCAAACTGAAATATCAGATCAGATAACAGGTCTGAAAAACTCAATAGACGAATTGAAGAACATAATGGATGAGTTTTCCAACAGGTTAACAGCAGCTGAGGATAGAATTAGTGCTTTAGAAGATGAGATGCATAACAACTTTACACAGCAGAAGAGATTAGAAAAAAACCTCAAATCAAATGATCAGACAATGGAAAATTTACTCAAAGAATATGAGAAGATGAAAATAGAAGTCTTTGATAAGCTCAACAGAAACAACTTCAGAATCATTGGAGTTCCAGAGACCCAAGAAGAAAATCTTCAGGAAGAATCAATGGTTAAGAACATCATCACAGAGAAACTACCAGAGCTAAAGAAAACATGTGACCAAATCCTGCATGCCCGAAGAGTACCAGCTAAAAAAGACCCCAGTAGAAACACCCCAAGACACATCCTAGTCACCATGATGAAACCCACCGATAGAGATAGAATACTGCAAGCAGCAAGATCGAAAAGGGAAATTACATTCCACGGAGCATCCTTGAAATTTACAGCAGACCTGTCACCAGAAACACTCAAGGCCAGAAGGCAGTGGTGGGACGTAGTGGCAAAACTCAATGAAATAAATGCTTCGCCAAGAATATTGCACCCAGCAAAACTAAGTTTCAGGTTTGACGGATGTATACACGGCTTCACAGATAAACAACAGCTCAAAATCTTTGCAGACTCAAAACCAGCCTTAAAAGAAAAACTGAAAGATCTACTCTAAAAACAAGACAGAACAAAAAACACACCAAACTTCTACACAAAGATGGCAATAAATCCCATGACAATTATTTCTCTCAATGTCAATGGACTAAATGCACCAGTTAAGAGGCACAGAGTGGCGAAATGGATCAAAAAACTGAAGCCAACCTTCTGCTGTCTACAAGAAACACACCTGAATAGTCAGAATAAACATAGACTCAAAATCAAAGGCTGGAGGAAAATCATTCAAGCAAACAACACCCTTAAAAAAGCGGGGGTGGCCATACTAATATCAGATGACACAAACTTTATACTCAGAAAAATTGTAAGGGACAAAGATGGATATTATGTACTAATCAAGGGATTTGTACAGCAAGAAGAAATCACTCTCCTAAACATATACGCACCGAATGAGGGTCCAGCAAAGTATTTAATACAATTGTTGACAAATCTGAAGAAGGATATCAATAATAACACAATAATTGTGGGAGACCTCAACACAGGCTTGTCAACACTTGATAGGTCAACCAAATGGAAACCCAACAAAAATATACTAGACCTGCAAAAAGAAATGGATGAAAGAGGCCTAGTAGATATATATAGGGCACTCTATCCTCAGAAACCTGGATACACATTCTTTTCCAATGTACATGGATCATTCTCCAGGATAGATCATGTGCTGGCACATAAAACATACCTCCATAAAATAAAAAAGATAGACATTTTGCAGGCTGCCTTTGCTGACCACAAGGCTCTGAAGTTAGATGTGAACTGCAAAGGGACACAGAAGAAAAAATTTAACACCTGGAAGTTAAACAGCCTCATACTCAATAACCAGTGGGTCCGAGATGAAATCAAGGAGGAAATCAAAAGGTTCCTGGAAACAAATGACAATAAAGACACAAACTATCAGAATTTATGGGACACAGCAAAAGCAGTACTGAGAGGAAAATTTATAGCTTTGCAAGCACACATCAGGAAGGAAGAAGGAGCTTACCTGAGTAGCTTAATGACACAGCTAATAGAACTAGAAAGTGCTCAACAAAAGGACCCAAAAATAGGGAGACAGAAGGAAATAACAAAGCTGAGAGCAGAAATCAACGAAGTGGAAACCCAAAAAACAATCCGAAAGATCAACGAAAGCAGAAGTTGGTTCTTTGAAAAAATAAACAAGATTGATAGACCATTGGCAAAACTCACAAAGCAAAAGAAAGAGAGAAACTTGATAACGCGTATTAGAAATGAGAAGGGGGAGATCACTACAGATACTGCAGAGATTCAAAGGGTATTCAGAGAATACTTTGAGAAACTCTATGCCACTAAATATGAGAACCTGGAAGAAATGGATAAATTTCTGAACTCATATAACCTTCCACGGTTGAATAAAGAAGAGGTAGCATATCTAAACACCCCCATCACTATTGAGGAAATTAAAACTGTAATCAAAAATTTACCCAAAAACAAAAGCCCAGGCCCTGATGGATTCACGAATGAATTCTTTCAAACCTTTCAAGAGGAACTACTACCAATTCTGGCCAGGCTCTTTTATGAAATCGAAAAAACAGGAATACTTCCAAATAGCTTTTATGAAGCCAACATCACCTTAATACCAAAACCTGATAGAGATGCTGCCAAAAAAGAAAATTACAGACCAATATCCCTGATGAACACAGATGCAAAGATCCTCAACAAAATCCTGGCGAACAGGATCCAGTGACTCATCAAGAAGATCATTCACTTTGATCAAGTAGGTTTCATCCCAGGAATGCAAGGATGGTTTAACATCCGTAAATCTATTAATATAATACACAACATAAACAACAACAAAAATAAAAATCACATGGTCATATCAATAGATGCAGAAAAAGCATTTGATAAGGTTCAACACCCATTCTTGATTAAAACTCTCAGCAAGATAGGAATAAAAGGAACCTTTCTCAATATAGTCAAAGCCATCTACCAGAAGCCAGTGGCAAATATTATCCTCAATGGAGAAAAACTAAAATCCTTTCCTCTAAATTCTGGTACAAGACAAGGCTGTCCTCTCTCACCACTCCTATTCAACATAGCACTGGAAGTACTTGCTATAGCGATTAGGCAAGAAAAAGATATCAAGGGAATTCAGATAGGAAAGGAAGAAGTCAAGCTCTCACTGTTTGCAGATGACATGATACTCTACTTAGAAAACCCTAAAGACTCTACCAAAAAGCTTCTAGAAATAATAGATTTGTATAGCAAAGTGGCAGGATACAAAATTAACACACAAAAATCAATGGCCTTTTTATACACGAATAATGATAGGGAAGAAATGGACATTAAGAGAACAATCCCATTCACATTAGTTCCACACAAACTCAAATATCTTGGAGTCAACCTGACTAAAGATGTGAAGGATCTATACAAAGAAAACTACAAAACACTGCTCCAAGAAATAAGAGAGGACACGCGGAAATGGAAACACATACCATGCTCATGGATTGGCAGGATCAACATCATTAAAATGGCAATACTTCCAAAAGCATTGTACAGATTTAACGCGATTCCTCTAAAGATACCCATGACATTTTTCAAAGAAGTGGATCAAATACTTCTGAAATTCATCTGGAACAACAAACAACCTCGAATAGCTAAAGCACTCCTTGGGAAAAGGAATATGGGAGGCATTACTTTCCCCAATTTTAAGTTGTATTACAAAGCAACAGTTATAAAAACAGCATGGTATTGGAATAAAAACAGACCCTCAGATCAGTGGAATAGGCTTGAGTACTCAGAGAAGGTTCCTCAGACATATAACCACCTTGTTTTTGATAAAGGAGCAAAAAATCCTAAATGGAGCAGGGAAAGCCTATTCAACAAGTGGTGTTGGCACAACTGGTTAACCACTTGCAAAAAAGCGAACTCAGACCCCCAGCTAACACCATATACAAAGGTAAAATCCAAATGGATTAAAGACCTTGATATCAGAACTGAAACTATAAGGTATATAGAACAACATGTAGGTGAAACACTCCAGGACATTGAGACTAAAGGCATCTTTAAGGAGGAGACAGCACTTTCCAAGCAAGTGGAAGCAGAGATAAACAGATGGGACTATATTAAGCTGAAAAGCTTCTGCATCTCAAAGGAAATAGCGCCCAGAATACAAAGGCCACCCACTGAGTGGGAGAAATTATTCACCCAATACACATCAGATAAAGGGCTAATATCCAAAATTTACAAGGTACTGACAGAACTATACAAGAAAAAAACAACTAACCCCATCAAAAAATGGGGAGAAGAAATGAACAGACACTTTGAAAAAGAAGAAAGGCAAATGGCCAAAAGGCACATGAAAAGATGTTCAACATCACTAATCGTCAGGGAGATGCAAATCAAAACTACTATGAGGTACCACCTCACGCCACTGAGATTGGCACACATCACAAGAAAGGAAAACAAGCAGTGCTGGCGGGGATGTGGAGAGAAAGGAACTCTTTTTCACTGCTGGTGGGAATGCCGTCTAGTACAACCTTTATGGAAAGCGATATGGAGATTCCTTCACAAACTGGAAATTGAGCTTCCATACGATCCAGCTATACCACTCCTAGGAATATACCCAAGAAACACAAAAATACAATACAAAAAACCCTTCCTTACTCCTATATTCATTGCAGCGCTATTTACAATAGCCAGACTCTGGAAACAACCAAGATGCCCTTCAACAGATGAGTGGCTGAAGAAACTGTGGTACATATACACAATGGAATACTATGCAGCCATCAGGAGAGATGAAGTCATGAAATTTTCCAATACATGGATGTACATGGAATCTATTATGCTGAGTGAAGTAAGTCAGAGGGAGAGAGAAAGACGCAGAATGGTTTCACTCATCTATGGGCTTTAAGAAAAATGAAGGACATTTTTAACAATATCTCAGAGACAAGAGAGATGAGGGCTGGTAGGTGCAGCTCAGGACATGCAGCTCATCACATAGAGTGATGAGTGCAGTTGCAGAGATGACTACACTGAAAACTATCATAAAATGTGAATGAATGAGGGAAGTAGAAAGCCTGTCTCGAGTACAGGTGTAGGGGGGTGGGGAGGAGGGAGATCTGGGAAATTGGTGGTGGGAATGTTACACCGGTGAAGGGGGGGTGCTCTTTACATGACTGTAATCATACAACTATAATCATGTTTGTAATCACGGTGTTTAAATAAAGATAAAAAATAAAAAAAAAAAAAAAAAAAAAAAAAAAAAAAAAAAAAACATGGGCTAAAATCAGAGGACATCTAACTGAGTGGGAGAAAATTGTTGTACTCAACATGCTGGGTATCTAGGCTATACAAAGTATTCACAAATAAACTCCACAAAACCTAAAATCCCCATCAAAAATTGGGGAGAGAAAATGAAGATTCTTAATCCAAACCTATAAAACATTAAGAGATTATGGTTCATTTACTATCTTAATCAGGTCTATTCCAACATTAAGTAAATGGTTCAGGTAAAGTAGAATCTTCATTTGGTTTAGAGAATGAGTTATATTTAGGAGATTCTGTCTGATTTGGTGCATTTATAGAGGTAACTGTAACTTAAGTTTTACCTATACACAGATGTGTACTAGGCTTCTTATACTTTTATTTATTTATATTTTGCGTGAAGGGTACAACCAAAGTGTTCAAGGCTTACTCCTGGTTCTGTGATCTAGAATCACTCCTAGCTACTTCCTGGGCGTTCATATTTGGTAGGGTCTGCTGTGTGCAAGGCAAGTGATTTACTCATTGTAATATCTCACAGGCCCCTATTTTTAAACTTAATTTTATTGTGATAACGAGTATACAAGAATGTTTATTTTTCTACATTTTACTCCTACCCAAAGTTTTTTGTTTTTTTTTGTTTTTTTTTGTTTCCCGAGGAGACTAATACTTTCCTCCTGTGGGCAGTAAGAGTTGGCAATGGCACAATGACTAATATAGGGTGTGTGGCAAGTTGCCAGTAGTAGCTTCAGGTACAATTGGAAATGCTTTCTACTTGTTACAATGAAGAGGGTAGATTTTCGGTGGGCAAGTACATGCAGATGTTTTCATGATTGATATATTCTGAATGATATTTCTCTTGGGAGATGGGCAGTTGTGCAGGTGAATCTTTGAGTTAAAGTTTCAGACTGCAGAAATTTCTCCTCTGCTTCACAGAGATTTTTAGTTTTTGATTTTTAGCCCTCTGTTCTACATACATAGTTGAAGCACCCAGGTTACTTCTATCTACTTCCTTTTGTTTCCAGATTCTGACCCTTTGTAATCCCCAGACCCTTTGTTTCTCCAGTTCTATAAAACTATGAAAATCTTGCCTACTGTCTCCTCTGAGCTATTTTTAGTCTTCCTCCATTTCCTAGAATTGACCAAATTTCTTCAGGATAGAAGTAACATGACTATCTCTTCACTTCTTTGTTATTTTCTTTCCTGGGAGAGCTTGAGATCTCTCTTCTGCCTTACTTCATTCTCTCTCTAAAGAATCAGATTTTTGTATTGTTTTCTTTCAATAACTATTTCAATATCAACATTATTTCTACTTTGGCCAGGATAGAGCTAAACTGATGGTTCAGTTACAGTATATTTTTCAGAGCTCCTAAAATAATCAAATTGTATGCATGCTCATATTCATATAACATATTCACCAGTTAAGGAATTAATATTCTGACTAACATGAAAATGGCTTTTAAAACTATTTGTTGCTAAGTATTTAAGTTAGAAGCATATAAAGTTTGTCAGAGGAAAAGCACTTCAACTAACCTAGCTATGCTTTAAAGAAATCTTAGAATGCATCCTTTAGAAACTGTGACCCTAGCAATGAATTGCAAACACTGAGAGTTTGTTCAAAAATAATGAGCCCTTACTTGATTTAACATATATTCTAGGTATTTTGTCTTAATTAAAAAGACACTGATGAATTGCAAAAATTAAAACTATGTTTGAGAAAATAAAAGTTACTGTACATTAAAATATTTACCCATGGCTATTCATTTTTCTACAGGTGTTCAAAGCAATGAATATTCCACAGATTAGAAATCCTTCACTGCCTCCCCCAGAAAAAATGCCCAAGGCTTATTCTACAAAGATTGCTCTCTTTGGTGCAGGACCAGCAAGTATTAGTTGTGCTTCATTTTTGGCTCGATTAGGCTACTCTGACATCACTATATTTGAAAAACAGAAATATGTTGGTGGTTTAAGGTAATGGTAAATTTATCTCATGTTTAAAGTCTCAGATATGATAAAGTGAAACAATGATAAATGCTATAATTTCATAATCAATAGTAATATCATATTAACAGATGGTATATTAAATATTCTTTTTCCAAATGTTCAAATATAAATTTATTATTCATTATACATTGCAGTTTTATTTGAGCAGCTTTTAATGAAATTTTTATTATTCTAATTCTAAAATTTAAAAAAATGTAAGAATAAAATACTTGAAAGTTCAATCATAAAAAATCTTATTTCAATTTTGTAAAATTTTTAATGGAATTCTATGAAATTTATGGAAATTAGAGATGAGACAAATAGCTCCATAAAATATTGGCTGCTTTACCTATTGTTTATGGAAACTATTGTTTATTTATGCAAACATATTTTCTGCCATCTCTGAGATTATAACTTTTGTTTTTGCACTTGATTGCAATTATATAAAAATCTCTTAAAATGCTTCTTTTTTAATGTATATCAGAATCTATTATAACATTTTCTTTTGATATTAATCATGGTTGTTACTATAATCCTGTTATTATTCATAGTTTATTTTACTTAAAATTGATCAACTTTACAATAGAAAATATTGACACTTTTTCAGTGACTTTCAGTGATGCATGACACTTATAAGTAGATGAAATTAGTATTATTTAAAATAAATGGAATGAAAAAATGAGCACCTTACATTTGTGTGACTAGAAAAAATACGTTAGGCCTATGTACTACATGCATCATTTGATGTAATAATGAAAAATAATTTTATGATAAATTTATAATATTGACAGTTTATTGTTATTATCATCTCTCCCACCTAATTGTGCCCAACTGAATAAGAAAAATGACATAAAATAGCACAATTTGACATTTCTCTTGCTGAACCCAGCCTTTAAGATTTGATGACCACTGAACTATAGACAAGTTTATCAAAATAAACATCAAGATACATTTAATCACTTTTTTACCAGATTTTATTCTTAAAAAATATTTTGTGACACCCATAAATATATTACAATGTGTGTTTATATGTGTCAATATTATTCAGATGACTATCTATGATTGCCAAGATAGGCTAGTATTAGTATAAAATAGTACAATTGACACCTGGATATACTATTTTTAAGCAATTTTAGGTCATTTATTATTATTATTATTATTATTATTATTATTAACTTAATTGTTTGTCAATGAAAATTATATGAAGTCAAAGTAGCATTAATTTTATTTATTTGAATAAAGAAGGCCATAAAAAATAAAGCAAAAATAATTGTGGATATGTAAGGTGGAACCTGAGACTTTATGCATGTAAGACATGAGTTCTACCCTTGAGTTACATTCCCAGTATTCACAATTTGAATCTATTTATTGCTTTGGGGCCATATCCAGAAATGCTCAAAGCTTATTTCTAGCCAAATACTCGGGGGTTACTCCTAGGAGGACTTAGAGTAATTTATGGTGCTAGGTATTGTATCTAGGTTGACTACAAACAAGGCAAGTAGCATGTCTGCTGTCCTTTTTCTTTGGTTCTTTATAATTTGAAAGTCTTAACAAAATTAATTAAAAATTAGATACAATTAAAATATAAAGTTAACAAATTAAAACAAAAATTAAATTATTTTAACAAAAATTAAAAATATTGTGTGGTAACACAAAATTGCAAAAATAAAGTAATGTTGTTTAATATGCTATCATTTTGTCAATTTTAAATCACTTTAAAAACCATCATATATAAGTCTGCAAAGTTGGAGATATTCTAGATCTGATGAAAGAAAAATTTGGAGTAGCTAAGTCAGCATGTCCTTATTACTATTATTTAACTAAGTTTACAAGTTTATTTTTTGTAAAAAAAAAATGGTAATAAATAGGATTGCTTAAAGTTGCACATTTTGCTAAAGCTATATAGCAAAAATCTATTATTTATATTAAATCCAGTGAAGATTTTGTGAGGTATAGATGTAATTATCAAAATATTATTGATGTTGTGGTAATATTACAGCACACTCATGTTTTAGTCTCATAACAAGCTTCAATAGTTTATAAACAATATAGTCTCTAGTGCCATTTCTGGCTGGGTAAGGGAACGTGGTGAGAGACAAGTAGAATATGATAATGAAGTGTGGGAAATTCAGAATCAAATTAGGGAAGTGTCAGTATTGGGGTATATAAACAAAAGCTTGCTTTGGGACATGCTAAATTTGAGATTCTAGCTATCCACATAAATAGAAAGGTCCTTGTATTTAATTCTTAAAATAAAACAGTGCAAATCATCACTTATTGGTGATCTCAAAAGGCAGGCTCAGAGAGATTTACTTGCTCCTAGAATTCCTAAAACCAGGTTCATTGTTTGTAAGGAAAAGGAAAGCTTCTGCTGAACTTCCAAATCCTAAACTTTGCATGAAAAATCTTTGATCATCACTTCACCTCTTGTCCTTTCTGTTGTTTAACCCCTTGTTATTTTATTAGTACTGTAATGTATTCATGCTGTAATGCATTTTATTCATACTGTAATGCTTTCCTTCTTCCTTATCTAAAATCTGATTATCTTCATTTTTCCTAAGCCTAATTTTTATATCTCACAAGGTCTTTCCCTCTTCTTCTATAAAGGTCTTTTCCTTTCTTCTACACACTGAGTATTTTAGTCTAGACTTTGAAACTCACTCAGTTGCGGTGGGATGCAAGAGATGATAGGTGTGAGATCCTTTGTCTGTGAAGGTAGGCAGGAGGGGTCTGCTACTAATGTGAGATTAGCAACTGGGAGAGACTGAGGGAACCTGTCACCTTTGTGTGTTTCTCTACTCTTCTCTCTCCTGGGACTCTTCTGAGAGTGCCAAGAAGGGCCCAGCAAAACACTGTCTCCTAAAGGCACCCAAGGAGAAAGGCAAGAAAGACAGAATGAAAACCAGCTGGCTACCAGAGATGCCTCAGCAGAAAGGTAGATCATTTTTTTGTGAAGGCAGACAGGAGGGGTCTGCCCTTCCTGTGAGATTAGCAACTGGGAGAGACTGAGGGGACTTGTCGCTTTTACATGTTTCTCTACTCTTCTGTCTCCTGAAACTCTCCTGTTAAAGCCAAGAAAGGCCCAGCAAGAACTGTCTCCTAGAGGTTCCAGAAGAGCTCTGCTTAGCTTCGCAGCCACCTGCTCTTTCTAACTAATGGACCTTGCTGTAACATGCAGAAAAAAAATCACACTACAAGCGTGACAATGAGGAGACTTCGCAGGCAAACACCATGCATAAAGAATGAAGATGATAGCTCTGATGACCCAAAGAATACCAACCATCTGATTAATCTCTCAAATAAGGTATTTAGAATAGAAATATGAAGGATCCTCATGAAAATCAAAGAAAACATTACTCAACCTGAACAGAACACAAAGATAGAAATCAAAAACTCCAAATTGAAATAACAGATCTGAAAAACTAGGTAGCTGAATTGTAAATCTCAATTGAAAGTCTCTCCAATAGGGCAAAAGCAGCTGAGGATAGAATCAATTAACTGGAAGATGAAATGCAGAACAACTCCATACAGCAGAGGAGATTGGAAAAGAACCTTAATGCAATTGATATTACAAAGGAAAATGTACTCAAAGAATGTGAACAGATGAAAAAAAAGAAAAAAAGAGATGATAGGTGTGCTACAGATTAATGGCAATTAAGTGTCTCTATGGCCCACATTGGGTATTTTACATTTGTCACTTTATGCTGTGTATGTTTGTATATGTTTCTTATTTGTCTTTACATCTCTCTTATTTGTGAATAAAAGTGTCATATTTGCATTTATAAACTCTTCCTTACTTCTTGCTTACTTGATTACGAATACAATTCTATAAATAATTTCTTTTAGTACATCACTTTTTAGTTATTTCATGTAGGAGATTCTGAAGGATGCTTTTCTTATACATGTGTTATTTGGACAGAAGTACTAAGTTCTGTATTATATGTTACCTACAGTACATTGAGGGTTGCATGAAGTTCTAAAAAAGCTGCCTGGTAAAGGACCCCTAGAGTCTGAGTATCTCAGACTCAGAGTAACTTAGAGTATCTCTAACTATCTCAGAGAATAATTATCTCATTCCCTGTTATATATTTACTTTCCAATTTTATGCTTTTTTACCTCAGTATAATTTCTTCACACTAAATTTAGTCTATTCTCTTGCTATTTTTTCAAGACTACAGAAAAGGTTGTTTCTTTTTCCTGGAACCTACTTATTAATTACTTTTCTTAAGTCAGAATCAATGACCCATACTAAAATAATATTTCTATTATACCATGTATATACATGTACTTCCACATTGATTTTGTAATATATATAGTAGAGCTTGGTCAGAGGTAGACCCTCTGTCTCACAATCTGTGATTGGATTTTTTTTTTTTATAGTCTGAACTTTTTTTTTTATTTATTTATTTATTTATGTACTTTTTTTTTATACATTTTTTTTTATTTATTTATTTTTGATCATAGTGGCTTACATATTGTTGACAATGATATTTTAGGTACATATTTACATAAAATCAGGGGGAATTCCCATCACCAAATTGTCCTCCCTACACCTCCGTTTTTGTCCTACCACCCATATCCTCTTCCCTCACCCCCAGGGTAGCTAGGATGTGTGGTCTCCTCTGTATCTAGCCTACTGCATAGTAGTCTTGCACCTCTTTGGTCCTGGTGTCTCCCTTGTTTCCCCCTCAAATTGGGGGGGCAGGACTAGCTAGTTCAAGTTACGTGGTTTTGTTTAAAGGAGAGAAAAGTAATAAACTGGGGTAAAAGTCTAATACGCCAAAAATAAGTGGAATTCTTCCAGAGGTTTTCAACATCGGTTTGAGAAAAGAAGGAGAGAAAAAAGGTGAAACATTCCACCAGTACAAAAAGAAGTGTCAAATATCCCGTGAGGGCTCCAACAATAAGCACAAGCACCAAAAACAAAACAAAACAAAACAAAACAAACAAAAAAAAAAACAAAAAAAAATAAAAACCCACAAAAATTAACACAAAACAAGCAAACAAACAAACAAAAAAATGTCATGGTCTTGATATAGGAAACATGGCATAGCATACAAAGGAAGAACAGAAAGGAAGAGAAAGAATAAGTATAACTGGGGACAACTTCAATTATCACACCCAAACAGAGAAATTGACCAAAAATAGATGGGTAAATAAAAATAATAATAATAAATGAAAATAAAATAATATATATATATATATATATAAAAAATAATGATTTGTGCTTTTTTTTTTTCCCTCCTGCCCAGGCACAGTAAATATTGGGGTCATTCGAAAAGGAATTCACTTGGTCTAAGAGATATGGGGTTTCTCCGCCCTTGGAGTGTATTGTCATGGGATCAACTATAGACTCTGTTCAGGATCACTTACTCTCCTGGTGGTGCTTTTGTGGTGTTTGTAAGACCTCTGCTCTGTCCTGGGTGATACTATCAGGCCTCTATGACTAGGGATCTCAGTATCTGCACAGATCCTGCGGTGGGAGTTATGATGAAGTCAGTCTTTGTGGTTCTAGGAGTTCTGTTCCATCATTGTCATTTTAATTCATCTTCTGTGGTTGGTGATCTTGGTCTTTGCACTGAAGCTAGGATGGCACCTAGGACAGTGTCTTTCTTTGTGCTTCCAGAAGCCCCATTCCATTACAATGGTCTCTGCCAGACCTTTGAATCTGGGGATCATGTTCATTGTGCAGATCGTAGTTCAAACCCTAGGTTAGGGCTTTTTTATTGGTCCCAAGCTGTATACAGTCTGGTCATGGTTCTAGTAGCAGTCATCTGTAACTCGAAATCTTGGCTTTTGGGCCTTCCAAAGGGTGACAAGTCTTCTGATTTTGTCTTGTCGTTAGCTAGAAAGGTTGGATAACCTTCACTTAGGTCAAGTTGTTCCCATTTTCTTCGTTGTCAGGATGTCATATTAGAGCTGGCATTTGTTGGTGGCCTCGCAGTATTGCGGCTGTCCCAGGTGGGATTTGTTTCCTGTAGCAGTTGTGAAGGACTGTGCCGTTCCTGTGTCTGGGATCCAGGGTTCAAGGCTGGATTGATGGTATCTAAACACCTGAGGTCTAAGTTAATTCCACATGACATATTTTCAAGGTAGGAGATATCCCTCTATTGTAAACAACTATGAGTTCCTATCTCTAATAGATAAGAGCTCTCTTTTTTTTTTGATAAATATATATGTAAGAATCTCCCTTTATTTTAGTGTGCCTTTGCAGGGGGAAATGGTGCTACCTTATATTGTTGGTGCATTTGGGGGTGGTCAAAAGGGGAAAACAGAAACAGGTTACATACCCAAAAAAAAAAAAAAGATGAAAAAATAATAAATAAAAAAAATAGGTATCAAAAATGTATGTGCTTACATATGTATATGTAGGCCAGATTTTTTTTTAAATGAGGTAGCAAAGTATTTAAAGGGCCAAAGTGATGCATATGACTATCTTACATTTGGGGAAAAGCGGGTAAAGAGGTGGTGTGATACAGTTCTTATGCTTATGTTGGAAATACAGGTTTTCCCATTGTCTTTTTGGTTTTTCTTGTGGTGTGTGGGTCCCCAGGCATCTTTCCATCCCATCCCCAGATCTTCTTCAGAGTGGCAAAAGATTTGTGGCAGGGAGGTCCTGGAAGGGTTCTTGCATTGAGGATACTTTTAGACCTAAGTCCGGTTTCAGGTAACAGTCCACGTTAGGGGGAGTTGGTGGGGAGGGCCTCGCAGCATGGATCCGCAGGGGAGTTGGCTGCCTTTTCATGCAGGAGACGAGATGTGGGTTTGACTGGGTGTCCTCTCGACTGGGTGCTGGGTAATGGTTCGTTGGGGTAGGAGGTCAATCTTGATGCCTAATAGATTAAGGACTGAGGGTGGAGAGTTTTAATATGGCGGGAGGTCTGTATGGGATTGAGGGGTGAAGGGATAGTTGGATTTCCAGAGGGGGAAAAGGGGAAGGTATATGGAAGGGGTAGGAAGGGAGAAAAGAGAAAATACTTTAGAAGGAAAGGGAGAAGATAAATGGAAAAAAGTAAAGAGAAGAGTAGAAAAGAGAAAAAGAAAAAATAAAGAAGAGAAGAAAAAAAAAGAAGATAGAAAATAAAAAAGAAAGTAGTGAGAAGAGAGGAGAGAATAGCAGGGGAATGCTAGTTTGCCTGAATTTGTTCACAGAATAGAGCGTGTAGTTTAAGTCTGTACGTCTCGGTTACTGCTTTGGTGATCTGACTGGTCACGTGCTTCAGTTCCTAAAAGAAGGTGTAACCTAGAGATAAAATGTATGTTAAAGAGTTTTCTCGGGGCCATCTCATATTGCAAGCTAGGTATGGTATCTCATGTGGTATTCCGCGCTGCCATCTTAGTTTATCCGCCATTTGTATTCAAGGATGCCTGTGGATATAAAAGCTGAGAGGTTATTTTAAATATTATAAGATAAAGACAATAAAATGTAGTGTTATGGGATGATTCCATTGCAGACAGTGATTTTCCGTGGTGTTCTTTACCTGTGTTCCTGAATACTATCTCTAAATGATTGTTGTGGGCCTTTGTCGTGGAAGGTTGATTACATACCTATTCTCTCTACGGTGCAGTTTTTGGTGTTGCTGCTTTCTTTGTGGAATAATGTGTAGTCAAGAGTTTGCGTTGTTCCTTTTTCAAGTACTTTGGGGACTGCTCCTGAGTATATGTTGACTATTGCAGTGTTTAGAGTTTCTACCCTGTTAAACCGTGTTATTTGATTGTTAAGTATCAGTTGTGTATAAGATGTGTGTTCTGGGTGCTTCAGAATAGTGCTACCATTCTGTGTTTCTCTTTTGTCTCCTGACTTACTTTGTTTAATATAATATGATCTAGGTCCATCCATGTTGCTGCAAAGTCTGTGATTGTATCATTTCTGACTGCCGTGTAATATTCCATTGTGTATATATACCACATCTTAATGATCCATTCATCTGTTGTTGGACATCGAGGTTGGTTCCAAGACTTGGCTATTACACTGAGTGCTGCGATAAATAGTGGGGTGCACATATATTTTGGAATGAATGTCCTTCCCACTTGGGGGTATATACCTAGGAGAGCAATTGCTGGGTCAAATGGCAGCTCAATTCTGAGTTCTTTGAGTACTCTCCAGACTGTTCTCCATAGGTGTTGGACAAGGGGGCATTCCCACCAGCAGTGTATGAGAGTTCCTTTCATACCGCATCCCCGCCAACAGAGATTGTTCCCATTATTTTTAATGTGAGCCATCCTCACTGGTGTCAGGTTGTATCTCATTGTTGTCTTGATTTGGATCTCTCTGATGATGAGTGAAGGTGAACATGTTTTCATGTGTTTGTTGGCCATCCTTTTGTCTTCCTCAGAGAAGTGTCTATTCATTTCATCTCCCCATTTTTTTATGGCTTTATTCGGTTTTGGGGGGCTCAGCTTTCTGAGTGCTTTGTATGTTCTAGATATCAGCCCTTTATCTGATATGATATGTCGAGTGAAAAGATTTTTTCCCATTCTGTTAACTGTCTTCTTGCGTTAAGTAGGGTTTCTTTCGCCATGCAGAAGCTTTTTAGTTTGATGTAGTCCCATTTGTTTATGTTTGTTGCTAAAGTTCTTGCCAATGGTGCTCCATTCTCAAAGACCTTTTTGATATATAGGTCTTCGAGTGTTCTGCCTATTTTATTCTCAATAAACTTTATAGATTCGGGTCTGATTTCAAGGTCTTTGATCCATTTTGAGTTGACTTTTGTATAAGGGGTGAGGTATGGGTTGATCTTCACTTTTGTACATGTGGTTTTCCAGTTGTACCAACACCATTTGTTGAATAGACTTTCTTTGTTCCATTTCAGGTTCTTGCCTCTTTTATCGAATATTAGTTGGCTGTATATCTGGGGGTTTATGTCAGGGAATTCTGTTCTGACCCACTGGTCTGAGGTCCTGTCTCTGTTCCAGTACCATGCTGTTTTGATTACTATGGCTTTATAGTATAGTTTCAAGTTAGGTAAGGAGATGCCACCCAGCTTCTTGTTTTTCAGTATTTGTTTGGCTATCCTGGGTCTTTTGTGGTTCCAGATGAATTTTGTGATTGATTGTTCTATTTCTTTAAAGAATGGTGTCTGGATTTGGATAGGGATTGCATTAAATCTATATAGAAGTTTGGGTAGGATAGTCATTTTGACTATGTTAATTCTACCTATCCATGAGCATGGGATGTTCTTCCATTTCTTTAGATCTTCTTCAATTTCTTTCTGAAGTGTTTTGAAGTTTTCTTGGTATAGGTCTTTCACTTCCCTTGTAAGGTTGATTCCTAGGTACCTGATATTTTTTGATACTATTTTAAATGGAATTGTATTTTTAATCTCTCTCTCCTCGACTTCGTGATTTGTATATAGAAACGCTACTGTCTTTTGTGTGTTGACTTTGTATCCAGCCACTTTGCTGTATTGGTTAATTGTTTCTAGGAGTTTTACTGTGGACTGTTTAGGGTTTTCAATGTAAATCATCATATCGTCTGCAAATAGAGATAGTTTGTGTTCCTCTTTCCCAATTTGGATTCCTTTGATTCCCTTCTCTTGTCGGATTGCTATTGCTAGGACTTCTAAGGTTATATTGAATAGGAGTGGAGAGAGTGGACAGCCTTGCCTAGTTCCTGACCTTAGTGGGAATGTTTCTAGTTTCTCACCATTAAGTATAATGTTGGCTGTTGGCTTTTCATAGATAGCTGTAACTATCTTGAGGAAGGTTCCTTCTAAGCCTATTTTACTGAGTGTCTTTAACATGAAAGGGTGCTGGATTTTGTCAAATGCCTTCTCTGCATCGATTGATACGATCATGTGGTTTTTATCTTTCTTGTTGTTGATGTGATGTATAATGTTGATTGATTTGCGTATGTTGAACCAACCTTGCATTCCTGGTATAAATCCCACCTGGTCATGATGTATTATCTTTTTTATAAAGTGCTGGATTCGGTTTGCTAAGATTTTGTTGAGTATCTTTGCATCTATGTTCATTAGTGAGATTGGTCTGTAGTTTTCTTTCTTGGTGATGTCTTTGCCATCTTTGGGAACGAGTGTGATATTTGCCTCATAGAAGGAGTTAGGGAGGATTCCTGTTTTTTCTATGGTTTGGAAGAGCCTATGGAGAAGTGGTAGTAAGTCTTCTTGGAAAGCTTGATAGAATTCACCTGTAAATCCATCTGGACCTGGGCTTTTGTTCTTAGGGAGTTTTTTAATTACATCTTCAATTTCCTCTGAGGTGATTGGTCTGTTTAGGCTTTCTAGATCTTCCGTTTCCAGTCTTGGAAGAGGGTTTTTTTCCAAGAATCTGTCGATTTCTTCTGGGTTCTCTAGCCTGGTGGAGTATAGTTGTTCATAATATGATCTCATGATATGTTGTATTTCTTGGGGTTCTGTTGTAATCTCTCCCCTTTCATTAGTGATCCTATTGATTTGGGTGTTTTCCCTCTTTTTTTTGGTGAGTTTTGCCAGCGGTTTGTCTATCTTGTTTATTTTTTCAAAAAACCAACTTCTGGTCTCATTGATTTTTTGTATTGTTTTCTTGGTTTCTATGTTGTTTATTTCTGCTCTGGTTTTTATTATTTCTTGCCGTCTGGTTGTGGTTGGATTTCTCTGTTGCTGTTGTTCCAATTCTTTGAGGTGATCTTTTAAACTGTTGGTTTTGTTATTTTCCTGCTTCTTGACATAGGCCTGTATTGCTATGAGTTTCCCCCTAATTACTGCTTTTGCTGTGTCCCACAGATTTTGACATGTTGTCTCTTCGTTGTCATTTGTCTCAAGGAATCTTTTTATTTCTTCCTTGAGTTGTTCTTTGATCCAGCTGTTGTTGAGCAGCATGTTGTTTAATCTCCAGGTATTAGTTTTTCTCCATTGCTTCTTCTTGACGTCAATTTTGAGTTCTGTTGCATAGTGATCTGAAAGGGTACTTCTAATGATCCTTACCTTTGTGGTCTTATATAGGTTGGCTTTGTATCCTAAGACATGGTCTATTCTGGAGAAGGTTCCATGTGGACTTGAGAAGAATGTGTATTCTGCTTTCTGGGGATGTAGGGCTCTATATAAGTCTATTAGCCCCAAATCTTCTAATTTTTCATTTAGAGCTCTTATTTCTTTGCTATTTTTCTGTTTGGTGGATCTGTCCAGTGGTGATAGTGGAGTATTGAGGTCCCCTACTACTATCACATTTCCCTTCATGTGTTTCTCCAGGTTTACGAGCAGTTGCCTCACATATGTTGCTGACTCTACATTAGGTGTATAGATATTGACCAGGATTAGTGTTTCTTGATCTAATGTTCCCCTGATCAGTAAGTAGTGGCCCTCTTTGTCTCTGATCACTTTCTTGATGTTGAATGCAATTTGGTCTGATATAAGAATGGCTGTCCCTGCTCTTTTTTGTTTTCCATTGGCCTGAATAATTACTTTCCATCCTTTTATTCTAAGCCTGTGCTTATCCTGTAGTTGTAGGTGTGTTTCTTGTAGACAGCAGAAGTCTGGTTTATTTTTCCTAATCCAGTTCTCTACTATGTGTCTTTTAATTGGGGAGTTTAGTCCATTAACATTTAGGGAGATTATTGAGAGAGATGACTGTTGTGCAGTTGTGTTGTGTAGGGTGGTTTTTGTTACAATCGGGGGTTTGGATTGTGTAATTCATCTCTGAGCAGGTCATTTAGGATTGGTTTAGTTTGCACAAATAGTTCAAGCTCGTTCTTGTTTGAGAATGTTTTTAGTCTATCCTCCCATATGAATGATAATTTTGCTGGGTATTGGACCCTAGGTTGGAAGTTTCTTTCTTTCAGTCGTTTAAATATGTCATTCCACTGTCGTCTTGCTTGAATTATTTCGAATGTGAGATCTGGTTTGATTCTTATGTCCCTACCTTTGTACTTGAGATTTTTTTTCTCTCTTATTGCTTTAAGGAGTTCCTCTTTCTCTTTATTTTTTGCCATTTGGATTACTATATGTCTTGGAGTTGTTTTATTAGGGTCTATTTTATTAGGGACTCTTTTCACTTCCTGTATTGGCATTGAGGTTTCTTTCCAGAGGGAGGGGAAGTTCTCTGCTATTATCTCTCTGACTACCTGTTCTTCCCCTTTCCCTATTTCCTCCCCTTCTGGTATACCCACAATTCTTAGATTGTTTCTTTTGTCCTTGTTCATTAGATACTGGACTTTTCCTTCCAGTTCTTTGCCTTTTATTTCTTTGTTGGTTTCTTGATCATTTTTTGTTTGCAGTTTTCCTTCGAGTTCTTCAATGTGTCTCTCTAACTCTGTGTTTCTGCTTGTAAGGCTTGTTACTTTGTCTTTTAATTCCTTCATTTCTTTTTGTATGGACTCATGTTCTTTAACATTTCTTCTTCAATTTGGCTGATTCGTTCATCCATAGATTTCTTATACTCGGTAGCTAAGGTTTCTTTCATTTGTTTTATTAATTCTTGCATTTCCTTCCTCATTGCTGCTTTTAGGTCACCTTCCCATGGATCTGTGCGTTTTGGCGGACTTGGAAACTTGATAGGGTCTGTCTCTGTATTTTCAGATGTTAGGGTTCTCTTTGATTTCCCCATATTTCTTTGCGTCTATTGGTATGCTTTGGAATACACCCACGTGGAATGGTCCCAGGGGAATGCACTCTTTCTGGGCACTGGTGCGGGGGGGTCGTGGATGCGGGGATCCCTATGCCCCAGGTGGAGTGGCCTCTGGGCACTGCACTCACTTTAGGGAGAAGCACGCAGACTGTGGGGCACAGAGGTCTCTGAATGCCCACCTTTTTTTTTTCCCAATTTTATGGGTTCTTGATTATTTAAGAAATTTTGGTGTTAGGCCTGAACTGGCTATACCTATAAGTTGTGTTAAGCTATATTCACGCGAACGCTATTGCGTTCGCGCGGTTCACGCGGGCTGCGTCTTTGGACGGGGTCTCCCTAGCTGGGGGGAGCTTCAGCAAGTCGCCGGGGGCGGGGCCAGGCTACTCGTGCAGGCAGCGTGTTTGGGCGGGGGTCTCCCTACCTGAGCAGCACGGAAGGAAGTCCCCTGGGGCAGAGCCAAACTGCTCGCGCGGGCTGCGTCTTTGGACGGGGTCTCCCTAGCTGGGGGGAGCTTCAGCAAGTCGCCGGGGGCGGGGCCAGGCTTCTCCTGTGATTGGATTTTTTAACTCATCTTGCTGTAGTTGACTTATTGAAATGTGGGATTTTTTTTTTGCTTTCCAACCAAAGTTCAGAGGAACTTCATTAGTGCACCATTTTAGTCCATTCTTAGTCTCTCTCCCACAGAGCCAATGTCAATCAAGACAGAGTATGTGTCCACATAAAATCCATAATTTCCAAGAGTCTTTTGTTTGACCTTTGAAGATATCATGGAGGGAAAACTATGCTCTTTTATATTTCACAGCTTAGCCTACAAAAACATACTGATTAAAGACCATTATCAGAGAGTCTATATAATATATTAATAGAGAAGAATATAATAGAAAAGTGACAGGAAAAGAGGTTTAGATAAAACCAATAAGCATTAGATATGTGGAGAAAACAGAGTAGAGTAGTTTATTAAGATTTGCAATAGTCTTCAATACTTGTTTCCTCTGGTCTCTATCACTGGTTTTATAAAAATATAGAATTGCTTTTTCCAGTGATTCACAGTTATGGCCATCTGGTTAAGGAAATTATAACTAGTTGCAACTGTATTTTTTGTTTGTTTGTTTTTGATACACTGGAGGGCAGCAGGAGTATTTGTCTATCACTTTCAATTATTTTCACCTCAGAATTAGTCATGGTCAAGTTACATATTTTAAAGTGAGATATTCTACTAATATACAAATGTACAGTTTCCAATACTTACTGATGATTAGGATTTGAAGAGATAGTCCAGTGGGTAGGGAACTTTTCTTTCATGCTGTCTACCAGGTTCAATCCTGGTACCCAAACCTTGCGAAAGTGATCTCTGAGTATGCCCAGATTACAGCTGAAGCTGACCCAAATGTTAAACAAAATAATATTTTCTAATACTTTCCAAGATCAATAGTGATATTTGAAGATTATAAGCTAACTTTATAAAGATATAAACTTTAACCCATCCCCAATTTATATTCAAAAATGGAGTCGTTACTAGTATGAAGCATTAGGTAAAGCAAGATCTGATACCTCTTACCACTTGACATTTTCTATGATATTCTCTTTATCTAGCTCATTGTTTACATACGGAATTTGAATATAATATTAATCTTCTTGAATCAACAAAAAGTAAAATGTCGGTGCTTGCAATTCTACATTGAATGACTTGGAAGGTTAAATATAAACAATTCTTAAACTAAAAATTAATTTAAATTATGATACAATCCTTTTATTTTATATACTTCATTTACATAAAAATTTTAATTGCATGTATTTCCTCACCAGCATGTAAAATTTACCATCAAGTCAATAAGGCTACAGAATCGTTCATTAGTAAGCTCATAATCAGGGAGCTTCCATACCTTCCTGTATTTTTTCTTAAATAATAATTTCTAAATTTTGTCATTCATTCTTTAGTTCTTTCTATTTCAGTTTTGACTGCTTAAGTTCAAAAACTGAGTATCTGTACTCAGTACAATACTTTGAAGTTAAGAAAAATGCTTCTTTTTCAATTAGTTAATAAGTCTTAAAAGCATCTCAGGAGCTAACTATATATTCTTTTCTAAATAACAATATATTCTTTCTTGTAAGTATGTTCTCTACTTGAACTAAAAAAGGTCTCTCAGAGAAAATTATTGCCTGATCCCTTGGCCTGAATCCTCTGTTTGCTTCTGAATAATCTACTTTAATCAACAAGTATTATCACTTTTTTTAGCCACTCATCTGTTGATAGAACTTACATGGGTTCCATATTTCACTGTGAATGTTGTTGTTATGAATCTCAGTGTGTAGGTGTTTGTTTGCCTCATTTTTTTTGTAAATGTACCTATAAGTAAAATTACTGTTACTATAGTAATTTATTTTAGTTATAGGTCATAGTCAGCTGTGCTCAAGGGTAGCTTATTGCCTAAAGAGGCACTCAGCAATACCTGAAAAAGAATATGGTGCCATGGATTAAATCCATGGATATAAAATACACACACACACACACACACACACTGAATATTAGCACTTTGCTCTAACTCTGTGGCTCCTCATACAATAATTTTTAACTTTTTTTATAATGTTTAGCTTATCATAGAAAAATAACAATAAAGGCCCAATTACATTACTGTATAAGTCAACAATTGGGAGGGAAAGTGACTGGAAAGGGCCAACAAAATGGCAGACTCAGATCTTCAGAGTCTACATAGTCACAAGAAACAGAATTTTTGTTTTGTTTTGTTTTGTTTGTGAAGTAAGAAGCTTTATAAAAATTTATATAGAAAGATATTAGGAAAAGGAAAAGTACATATTTAAGAGAGAGCACAGGCTTCTCCAGAGTGTATATAATCAAACAAAAAACAGATAGGCAATAGAGTTATGTATTTAAGGGAGAACATTAGATTTAAGATCCAATCACAAAAGCATACTTTTAATTAGTTAGGTCTTCATTTATTTATTAGCTTTTGGACCACACCCATCAGTGATCAAGGCTTATTCAAAGATCTGTGCTCAAGTATCACTTCTGGGCCTGCTCTGGGATCATATAGGCTCCTGGGGATTGAACCTGTGTTTCTCACATCAAGGCAGGTGGTCTAACTGCTGTTCTTTCACTTCAGCCCCCACATAGCTGTTTTATAGCAAAAATATTTACACACTATTGAGCAACAAAGTGATCAATAAATTTTTATGTGGACTGGCTCTCCCAAGAATTCTAACTGAAAATCTTGAGATTTTTGTTAAGGGCTCAGTCAATACATACACTCCATTATTCTCTGTTTTTCTGTCACTTTCTATTTCTCTCTCTTATGCTTTCTATCTCTTTGTCCTTCTCTTGAGACTCTCCCCCAAATTCTTGGGGACTGTTACTGGCTCTGTGCTGAGTTATTATTCCTAGCTGTTTTCAGGGAATATTTGGCATGGGAATTAAACTTCCGAGTCTCAGAATATTAGCTTTATTTTCCCTTACTATACTTAGTTCTATTTCATTTCTTATAACAAGATATGCAAACCATACTTGCAACTGCGATAAAAAGATTCATACAAAATATACAACAAGTAATATGATTCAATATTATTCAAAAAATAGCTAAATATTAATATCTTAATAGTGTCACTTCAAGAAGTAGAGCCCTCAAATAGTGCTCCTATTTGAGTATCATAAGGAGAGTTCATGGAATAGCAAAGTCTGATAAACCTATTCAGAGTAAAACATGGTTAGACACAGATGTTTATTACCCAAAGATAAATTGGGGGAAGAAAGAGAAAGGAATCCATCTCATCTCTGAGCAAATGCTGATATTTAGTAGGGCTCCAGGGGACAACCATGAATTAGGTCTAATAACCTCCTTCTCTGACTTCTACCTCTAGCACATAATACATAAGTACACTATGATACTATGTTTTATAAAATTTATCCAATGACACTCCCCTCATTCAAAAGCTTGTCCATTGTACTACTTTCTATTGCATTATCATTATGTAACTAGGTGTTGCCTATTATCTTAAAGGGAAAAAAACTACTCCCTAAAAAGTCATCACTAGAGCTACCTTTGTGTCTCATCCTTTGTAAATTGAGTAGATAAATAAGTAAAAGCTGATATATATAATCATAAAAATATATAGCCTTTTTATTACTCTAAAATAGTGCATGTTTATTTGAGCTTAACGTTTGTGTGTTTACTGTCAATATTTGAAGCCATTATGATACACTACTAACGTGATTATAGGCTTACCTTAATTTCTTCTCTCTATATTTTTCTGTAGATAACCTGTTTTATTTGGTTTGTTTGTTTTTACAATTAATGGCAGACATAAACCGTGTATTGAACAATCTATCAGCACTTTTCTTTTAAACAGCATATGCACATTTTATGTACTTGTATCAGTATTATAACTCTCATGATATTTCAAATATTCTTATTATGTCTAATGAGGTTGTCTCTGATAAATAATCTTTAAAGTAAGTGATTTGAAGCATCACAAAACTTTTCTATCTGCAATGGAAAACTTCAACAATGAATATTGTGTATTCTGGCATTTTTGCTAATTTTCTACTCTCTTAGGCCTTCCTAGTCCCTGAGATATAGAAATATTAAAATTAAGTCAGGTAATAATACTGCAATGGTCTCTAAGTATTCAAGAAAAAACATTTTTAAATCTCCCACTTCAAGGATAAGGTTAGAAATGATTAAGTTTAAAAAAAAAAGGCATTTTGAAAGCTGATTATATGAAGAAAACTAGACTTCCAACAACAGTTAGCTTAGTTGTAATTGCAAAGGAAAAAAATCCCTGAAGAAAATATTAAGTACTACTCAGGGAACACAGAAAACATCTCATAAGCATGAACAATGAGACATCCTTATTGCTAATCTGAAGAAAGTTTTAGTAGACTAGACAGAAGATCGAGACAACTGCCATATTTTGTTAATTCAAAGATTAATCCAGATTCAGATTCTTTCAATTTTATAAAGACCAAGAGAGATGAGGAAGCTTCAGAAAAAAATGAAGCTAACAGAAGTTGGTTCTTGAGGCTAACTAAAGAAACATTCCTGTCTGTAAGATCAAAGCACCAGGTGAAGTAGCTTATGTTATAAGTAGCAGTTACAATAACTTGAGGATGTCTAGCTAGATTATTGATAGAGCAGTTACACTGAACAAAAAGAATTTCAGTGTTGATGAAACAAGCATATTGAAAAAAGATACCATTTAGTAATTACATAGTGAAAAGAGAAGAGGTCAATAGTGATTTCAAAGCTTCAAAGAATAAGCTAAGTTTATTAAGAGATAATATGACTAAAGATCATTTGAAAGCAGTGCTCAATTACCTTTCCAAAAGTTTCTGAAAGTTTCGAGGGCTTTTCAGAATGATCTTCTCTGCCTATGCTCTATAAACTAAACCCTAAAATCTATCCAAAGTAGCTGACCCTTCTATTTACTCTAGCCAATATATATGGTTTTCTTGCTATTTTAACCACGCCCATCCTATGTTTAGGAAAGAAAATTAAAAATATTGTTTTCATTGAAAGTCCAAAAGATAACCCAAGTGATAAAAATTAGAGAGATACATGATGATTTTTCTATGGCTGTTAACAAAATAGTCACACTTCAGGCAAGAAATTATGGAATGCTATATATTTTCAAGCCATATTATTTAAAAAATTAAAGTAGTAAAGGATATACCTGCTTTAGATAGTAATTTCTCTGATTGATACGAGTAGAGCAATTTGAAGACCTGGTAAGGTGTATATATATATATATATATATATCTTTAGTAAGGTATATATATACACATTTATATATATATCTTTATTTATGCACCATTATTACAAATATGATTGTAGTTGGATTTCAATCATAAAATGAACACCTCCCTTTCCCCAGTGCTACATTCCAACCATCAATCCCCATTCTTGTGGTTCTCAGAACATTCCTACAAACTGCCATCAGCTTTGATCCTATGTTAATAGGAGGGAGAATTTACAGGATGTTACTAATGCTGTGCTTGGGATCTGCAATTCAGGGAAAGAAGTATGAGTTATTCCAAAAATTTTAATTATGGGGGCCAGAGCCATGGTGCAGTGGTAGAGCATTTGCCTTGCATGTGGTGGACCCAGGACAGACCATGGTTTGATTCGCCAGTGTCCCATATGGTCTCCCAAGCCAGGAGGCAGATATTTCTGAGCGCCTAGCCAGGAGTATCCCCTGAGCATCACCAGGTGCGGCCCAAAATAAAAAAAAAAATAATTACATAAAAATAATGAGTAGGTGAAAATGGTGAATAGCAATTTTATAATAAGCATACATATATTTTTGTTTAATTTGATGGACCAAGTGACATAGGGCTTTAATGAAGATACACATATTAAATGGAATTTGGGTGGAAAACTAATGTGGATTAAGAAAAATTTGAGAAATAAAAAAATTCCGTGAAATACTGAAAGACTAGATTTAGTAGAGAATAAGAATAATTTTGTTCGCAACTTTTACTTAGAGCTCCTAAACATAGGTCCACTCTTAGGACTTTAGGGGAACCTTGAAATCATTGAGAACAAAATGAATCACCCTTTGTAAAATTTAATATGATGCAGGCAAAAAAATGTTGAGTGAATTGAGTAGCCTCAATGATAAAATCATAAATCAGGAACAAAGTGAGGAAATTAGTAAATGTACATTTTTGGTCTTAAAGTACACTTGCCAGAGACAAGTAAAATACCCCACAGACACATATCAGCAATGGTGTAATGGCACAAATGCTGAAACTATAAAGTAGATAGAAGAAAACAGCAAAACACTTAAGGACATTGAAACTAAAGACATCTTCAAAGAGGAAATGCCACTGTCCAGAGAAAAGGAAGCAGAGATAAACAAATGGGACTACAAAAATGGTGTTGTCTTTCTTTTATAGATATAGTTAAAAGAAACCAAATTCTTTCCTGTAAAAAAAAAAAAAGAATTCTATTTGAAAGATCAAAAGCAAAACATGTGTAGTGAATCTGTAAAAAAATTAAACAAGTTATTTGATGAAGACAAAACCACTGAATTCAAAAGTTTTGAGTAATAATCAGAGCTACCAGCCTTAGCATCACAGCTCTAGTAGGTTCTATTCAGTTGCACAAGGCTGAGGAAATCCTAATTAGGAAGACATGGTTGCAAATGGCTTGAACTTGTTAATACCACAGCTCAGAGTTTCAGTATCCTTCTACAGAATACAAAGATAACAGAAGAGTTCTTAAAAGAAATGAAGTAATGAAATTTGCTTCTACATGGGTAGACATGGAGAGTACTGTAATGAGTGAAATGAGTCAGAGGAAAAGGTACAGACATAGAATAATTGCACTCATCTGGGAGATATAAAAAAGAACCACAAAATGAGAATAATAACTCCCCCAAAATAGAAACAGTGGTTGGTAAGTGGAGTTAAGGCTGTGAAAAGATCACTATGACAATTTTAGTTGGAAATGATCACTTTAGACCAGAACTGGGAATGGGGAAGTGATAATGCATGATACCCTTCAGTAACAGTATTGCAAACCATGCTGCTCAAAAGGTAAAAAGGGAAAAGAGAGATAGCAGTGTATGTCTAGAGATAGGCTGGGGGTTTGGTGGGGGACAGGAAGGTTATGGGGGAATTGGTGGCAGAAAATGAACAGTAGTGAAGGGATACAGGTATTGGACCATTTTTTGATCAAAACTCAAATGTTAACAGCTTTTTAACTCTACCTCACAGTGATTAAAATTTAAAAATAAATAAAAGGGAAAAAGTTATTTTATGAGGAAAGTCTGTTTAAAATAATTTTACCGAACAACTGGAGTTTTATGTTGATGCTTTTTAACATTTTATCATGTAGAAGCTCAGTAATACAATTTGTTTGGACCAATAAAGAGATTTTAAGATTAAAAAAATGTCCACTGGACCCTCTCCCTGTTAATAATAGGCAAGTCATGGGCCTGGGTGGCTTTAGGGTATGGGAATTCATGGCAGTGTTGGGCTAAGGCCTACCCACGTTGGTCTTGATGATTGAAAATCTGCCTTGTTAACTCTTGCTCCTCCTGAGAACTTAGTGCTCTATAAATCTATGTATATATTTATCTATCCAAAGTGACTAGTTAAACTGGCATCATGCTTGAGCTTGAGACTTGCCACAAAAGACCACTAAGTCTTTGACTCAGCCTCCTGTGTTCCAGCTCCAACTGGCAAGGCAAGGTGACTATGTCTGGGCCTTTTATTTGGGCTGTTGATACCAAAGGAGGCATTTTCAGATCTTTTGACAAAACAATGAATGTACACATTCATTTATGGGTATCTTAAAAAGCAACTTGAAACTACGTTGAATTATAACTGTACATATTTTTATATTCTCTTTATACACACATGGCTGACTGTACCTATAAGCACATTGAAAGCAGTGACTGCCTCAAAGACCCAGCAGCACTGTGGCCTGCAGAATAGCAGTATATTGGGAACTTCTTCAACCAAGAATGCAAATTTGGTTGTCTTCTCTATGTTCAATTATTTAAAACTTTAGCATTATTTTAAATCCTCAAGACTTGGCAGCCACTAGATATTTTTTCTTGGCAGTGACTAAATTCTACAAATGTATCAATCTCTCTTTTTGATTGACAATTTTTTTTAATCTTTCAAATTTGCCCTATATAAGACAAATTCCCGGTTGTGCAGGTTTTTCTGGGAGTGAGAAGATAGTGGCTGGGGAAAATGTGCTTTCTCTCTAGATCTCTCCCCATGTCTGTGGCAAAATTTGGGTGACTGTTCTTAAGTTAAACAAACACAATGGCAATTGAAAATAGAGATATACTTGCAAGTTGCTATAAAATATTGAGATCATGGGGCCAAAGCATTGGCACAAGTAGGGTATTTGCCTTGCATGTGCTAACCTAGGACAGACCACTCTTTGATCCCCTGGTATTCCTTATGGTCCCCCAAGCCAGGAGTGAGTTCTGAGCACAATACAAGGAGTAACCTTTGAGTGTCATCAGGTATGGCCCAAAAAAACAAAAAAGAAAAAAAAAAAAGAAAAGAAAAGAAGAGAAAAAAGATATTGAGATCAACTGTAGGAGATTTAACCACATCTCAAATGGGGGACCAAGACTATGGAAATTGTAAATATGTTTTATTTATAAACCTGGCACAGTATTCAATAAACATTTCCGCTGCCTTTAATCTCTAAAATAAAATGCAGTTGGTCCCCATACATCACCACACTAGCTCATGTTTTCCATCCATGGCCACTAGACTTTGACACAGTAAAGAGTGCATTTTATTCTTTCCATTTTTTCTTTTTCATTCAACATATTTTTTAAAGGGAAAATTTGCCCTTTCAAGTGCTGGAAAACTCATGGTGAGAGTCACAATTTCTTTGAAAGTCTGATTGAAACTCTCCCCAGGCCCCTCTGAAGAGGTTATAAGCTGCCTTTTACTTCATGGTACTCTGGAGATTTTTGCTACTGAAGGAAATTTCATTTGCTGTTGACTGTTGTTATTTGGGCATACTTCCCACACAGTAGTATGAGATGGACTGGTCATTACCTGGCTTTCTGTTCATAAGTAAGCTGTTAACACCTTTCCCAATTTTCTTAATCTCAGGTCTTCTTGTGGAAGTTCTTTTAACATGAGCTTTATGGTCTTGTTTTTCATAGGAAAGGCTAAATAAATTTTTAAATTCAAACAACCTAACATCCATTTGTAACTCATGATAAGAAGTTTAAAAAAAATAACATGGCTGACATTGTTGCCAAAACACATTAATGACTTTGAGGAGTTCATGTGTGCCATAATGAAGTAATTCTATGTGTGAAAATTAGAAAAACTAAAATTATAAGTTAAGTCTGATGTTCTCTGATCTAATGATAACATTTCAATGGAGGGTTACTTCTATAATTTTGAATAAAGAAAATGAAATGGATGCTACTCCTGTTAATGCTCCTTATGGGCATTTTTAAAATGACAAAATAAAGGTTTAAAATACTTTATAATAGGGCTGAAAATATAGTACAATCAATAAGACTTTTGTTTTGCATGTAATTAGCAACCCTGGTGGATTCAGCTGTGGTCCCTGAGCAATTCTAAAAGTGATTCCTGAGAGCAGGATTAGGAATACGCCCTAAAAAACCACTAGTTATGGTCTAAAAACAAAAACAGTACAATTATCACCAATTTTATTTTAACCTTTAATTGATAAAGCAGTGGCTTGATCTCAAAAGATTGATTCCACTTTTGGAAGTTTTCTGTAAACACGAGGATGTCAAATATCATGAATATTTGTTTATTTTTGCTGCTGTTGTTGCTTGGTTGGTTTTTGCAGCCACACTTGGCAGCTTTCAGTCATTACTTCTGGCTCTGTGCTCAGTAATCACTCCTGGAAGGCTGGTATGAAAGAAACTTAACCCATGTCAGCCTCATCCAAAGCAAATGCCCTATCAGTTGTGCTATCCAGCCCCCAGAATTTTTTTTGGGTGGGGGGCTACATCTGACAATGCTCTGGGGTTACTCCTGGCTTTGCATTCAGAAATCTCTCCTGGAGGTTCGGGAAACCAAATGGGATCCCAGGGATAGAACCCAGGTCTGTCCTGGTTCCTCCAAGTGCAAGGCAAATGCCCCCACCGTTGTGCTATCTCTCCAGCCCACAGAGAAAAAAAATTAAGAGTCCAATGATGAAGCAAACTTCATTTTCTATTTTTAAGGAACTGCTGCTCTCCTGTTTTCTACAATTACTATCCTTATCAGTCAGCAATAGTCAGCATCAAGAGAAAAACCTTCTGACTAACGTTAAAATTATTGTCTAGAGTACAGGTGGGGGTGGGGTGGGATGGAGGGAGATTTGGGACATTGGTGGTGGGAATGTTGCACTGGTGAAGAAGGGTGTCCTTTACATGACTGAAACCTAATCGCAATTGTATTTGTAATCAAGATGTTTAAATAAAGAAAACAATGTACAAAAAATGATTGTTTTTAAAAGGAACTTGCCTTGCACATTACTGACCGGATTCACCTCTGGTACCTCTTAATATCCTCAAACACCACCGAGAATGATTGTTGAGTTAGGAGCCAAGAGAACAGCCTGTAAACATGAGGTGTGGCCCAAAATACATAATTAAAGAAACAAGAACATTTAATTAAGGCATGTAAATTGTTTTTATTACAGAAGACTGTTGAATGCATTGCAAACTACCTTCTATTCATATGACTTTATATAAATTTAATGTGGACTGCAGAAGCAAAAATTCATGTGACAAATTTAAATTGAGCATTTCCTTTATTGCTGTTGTCTATGAATAAAATTTATGATATGTTGAGTCACATTTAAATATTTTTGATTGATAAGTATGTACAATGAGCATTGATATCAACTAGGACTATGTTTTAGTGATGGTATCCTTTTAGTAAATTTTGGCATGCATAATATATTAGTTTATCATAGAAAATGTCTACAGATCACTAAAATTTGTTTTATTGACATATGAGCAATATGATAGTGCTAGATTATAGGTATGATTCAGAAAAAGCTAGTTATATTTATTTATACATGTTTATAATTTACATGAACTAATAATATTTTACATAAGCTAATAAAACTAAGCTTTCAACTAATTTTGTTTTATATTTTGTTATTGTAGAAATGTATAGATTTTTCCTCAGATAAATCAACTAAATGCACACTTTAATCAGAGACAAAAAAATATATTAGTAAATTTAAAATTTGGCATACTTTGATTTTTGCCACTGATCTGTTTCCAATTATTATTAATTTTTGCAAAAAAAAAAATCCTACCTTTGTCCTGCATACAAAACTTTGAATTTTTCACAATCATACTATGTCCTATTAAAATATAGTTAGAAGATATATATTTTCTTTATACTAATTCATTGAGATATTTTATATTGTTTTAGATTGTGATTTGCTTTCACATATGCTGTTCTTTTTCATCTTTTCAGTATTTCTGAAATCCCCCAGTTTCGGCTGCCCTCTGATGTGGTGAATTTTGAGATTGAGCTTATGAAGGACCTTGGTGTAAAAGTAAGTCAAAGAAATAGCACCTATGTCGCTGAAAGAGAAAAGAGTAAAATCTGCACCAAAGATTAACACAATGTCACACATTTTAGGAAATAACAATTAAAAGCTGTGCTGTGCAGAAGCAGAGAGATGTTTCTCCTTGCTTAGGGCATTTGTCTGTCTACTGTCTGAATGCTACTAGGCTGGAAAAGGGCAATCAATAGTTCTCATCTGGCACGCCTGCATGTGATTAATTGTCTGTAAGAAACAAATTCCTAAATTGCTTTAGGGGTTCAGTGCAGAAAAATAGAAAGATTTGGTTTCTTTAATCACATTTTTTTCCATGTAAGTTTTGTAGAATCCAATGTATTGGAATATAACTTTAGACAGAGGTTTATTTTACTTTTATTGCATCATATCAGTAATATTAACATAATAATAATCTCTAAGTGTAAGTGGTAAATCAGTGAGGTAGGAAGCAAATGCTTTGTATTTTTTGATTTGAAAATACATAACATGTTTTAAAAAATGTCAAAAGAGGAATATTGCATTTTCAAAATATAGTTTTTGATATCATATTATTTTCTAGTTTAATTTTAAACTGCATATTTACTTGAACACATTGGAATGATTTTTTTAATTTTGATTTTCTATAATATATATAAACACTTTATTAATAAAGTAGTCTTATTTACATGATTCTATTATTGTATAGACATATGTAGAACAAAGATGATTAAACTATTTTTGCTTTTGTTAGACATTCTTATTATAAGTAAAAACTAAACAAAGAATTATCTACAGTATTTGGTGACTGTATAGTTTTTGCAATTTATTTTACAGTGGAAAATTGATAAGACATATGCATATAATCAATTACCAAATACTCAGTACATATATGCACAAATTTATAAAAAACTAATCACAAGTAGTATTCAAATGCAACTTATTTGCTTTATACAAATATATTCATAAGTGTTTTTATTTAGAAAATCTTGAAATGCAATTTTAATGTGAATCCCCCCAAATAAGGAAATTATTGAGACGATAACCTGTTAGTTGTTAATACCATTTGAAGATATATGGAAAATTTTGGCACTTCTATATTAATTGCAAACTTGCAATGAATTTATGTAGTACCACATATATAACATAAAAGAGGACATTTCTATTCCTCTTAATAAAAAGTTCATCAAAATTTTCAAGTAGATATGTAGTAGTTAATGCACTGAGGACAAAAAACAATACATTGTACCTGTCATTAGGTTATCTTATTTCATAGTTAAATAATTTTGATAAAGCTAAATAATATTCTTAGTCCTGGTAATAACTTTTAAAAGTAAAAGCTTAATATTACCATCTTGATAATTATAACCAGATTTATGTATCTGCTAGAAATTTGTATCTTTCTGAAAATTTTCTATTTTATATATTTATATTACCAATATTTATATTACCTAAGCAAAATATATTGCCTTGATGATGTATAAAATAATTTTATTTATATTTTGGACAAATAAATTTAAATCTATATGAAGCTATTTTATTATAAAAAAATTAAAGTCTAAAATGAAGATGAAATATTGCCTTGTTCATGTCTTGTGTTTTTTTTATATTTTCCAAGATACATTAAACTGTTCAGACTTGTTTTGTAAACAATATGTTGTATGAATAATTCTGAGAAGAGATAGCAATTATTTCTTAGTTTCTATTTAGTTATTTGCTTGTTTGTTTTGGAAAGGGCCTTCCCTAGCACTGTTTAGAAGCCCAAGGTCCCACAGGCAGCTCACTGCCAATCATGCTGGCTGATCAACGCAAGGGTCTAAGGATGCCAGGTTGTTTATGCCCTGCAGTGCCAGGGAATACCCAGAAATATACCTAATGGTGCTTGCAGAATCTATCTGGAGGCAGGCATCAAACTCAGGACAGGGACATTGTAAGCCTGCACCCTAAATTTTTATATCTTTAGTTCCCTTTCCCTTATTTAGTAGTTTTGCAGACTAATTAATTAAATACTGCCAAGAATAATTTCTAAAAATAATTATGCAAATATGTTCAAGGTATTGTACTCAGTAGTCAACTAAAGGGCATGTAGACAATCTGAAAATCTGGAGCACATGCTTTACATGGTATGTAAGAACTTGGATTTGACCACGGGCACCATGATGTCCCTGGATCAATAGGTTTGTCCAAGACTAGATTAGTACTCTACTTGTAACCTATCTGAGCTTTATTTACAGTAGTTTCATAGGCATATTATTCAGAACATATAAACTTATTTAAAGCCAAGTTTAATTCAATCTTTTCATATATTCATTTTCAACTATTTCTTTGATTAAACACCTGGTTAAACATTAAATTTAATTTTGTAACTAATATTTAGATAGATTAGTTTTCGTTAATTATAAGATGAATTGTTCTAGCCATATATTGGGTAAGAATGCAATATTTTCTGCTTCATATGCATTCTAAAATTTTCTCCCACTTTCACATAAACTAAAATTTTATGTAACTTGTAAATATAGTGTTAATTCAATGGAAGACTTTTTCTTGACTTGAATACTAAATTTTACTTGTTTTAGTGTATGAGAAAGAATGAAAAATTTAATTACCATTATGAAAAGCATATTCAGTTAATACATTAGTTTTAATAAATAAATAGCATTACTCTAATATATTATAATTTTATTATTGGTACATATAGAATTCATTTGTCAGCCTTTTAAACATTTTATTCTGTGATAACTTGTTTATATTAATTAAATGAATAATACAACTAGAAGTATTGCATGGGTTAACATATACTATCACTGACCTTACAGTGTTTTAAATCTACTTAAAGCCTATTTAAGTTTTCTTAACTCATGCTTTTTGTTAAATGTGTGGATTATTATGTGTAATTTTACACGTAATAAAATTAAATTGATCTCATGGAAATAAATTTCCAAACATTTCATTATATTGTGGTCAAAAATACTGACTTGAGGGCCAGAGAGAATATAGTGGATAGGATGTTTGCCTTGCATCTGACTGACTGATCCAAGTTAAATTCCTGGTACCATAATTCCTACTTCTCCCACCCCATCAAATATCACCAGGAGTGATCCTTAATCAAAGGGCAAAGAGATATACTTGAGCACAACCTTTGCGACCCCCCAAATTCTTGAGCACCAGTGGTGTGACCCAAAACCAAATATATATGTATATATGTGTGTTCCTGTGTACATATATGTAAATCTGTATGTATGTAAAAGTTAATATATCTTATTCTAATTTTAAATCTATTATATTTTTAATTTAAAGACATTTTATGAAATAAATTGGCAATTTTCTTTCTATATATATTTAAACAGTGTAGATAAATGTATATTTAAAGCTATTATTGAAATAGATATAATAAGTATGTATTTAATGTTTTTGAAGGTCCCCCTATATTATTTCCAATTGGGCCTATAAATATTTTACTGAAAATATAATAGATTGATATAATATGATGATATTATATATATTAATGTATAATGATACATAATATAGTAGACATTCACATAATAGAATGGCTATAATAAAATTGTTTCCAACACAAAAAGAAATAGAAAAACTATCTCACTCACCTCATAATTTTTTATTTAATTTGTTTATTTTCTCTATTATAAATGTATTTAGTTATTTGGTTTTTGGCACCATATCTGAAAGTGTTTAGAATTCCGCGCTTAGGAAATATTCCTAAACGAGGTCAGGGGAAAATACTGGTGCCAGTAATAGAAACATGTTGGCTGTTTCCAAGGCAATCACTTTGCTTACTCTTCTATATCTATATCCCTAACTGATATCATGATGTTATATTAGGATAATGCAGGACTGGAGTGAAAGCAAAGCGGTAGGGTGTTTGCCTTGCATGAGACTGACTCAGGATGAACGTGGGTTTTATCCCAGCATCCCATATAGTCCCCCAAGGCAGGACCAATTTCTGAATGTATAGCCAAGAGTAACCCCTGAATGTCACCTAGTGTGCACCAAAACAACAACAACAACAACAACAAAAAAAAAAAGATAATGGAAAAAATTCAGCCTGTATCTAAAATTTTGAATTTCAGATTTTTAATTAGCATGAATTTATTTTTTTCATACATTATCATCGGTGCCTGTGATATTTGGTTGATATTTATATAATTGCAATGCTTTTAGATATTTTCTTCATTAAACTAGATAGTGGTTTCTCAGGTCTAAATGAATCAACTCTTGGAGCTTTGTGTTGGCTTATTCACTAATTTCTTTGTGAATATTTTATATTTATTAATTCTTTATTCCTGTCATCTTCATATTATTAATTTTATACCCCATGCACTGCATAGTTAATGCTCAGTTTTCCACCTTGAATAATAAAATCATTTATAATTATTAATTTATCTTGAATAAATCTTGATCAGAGTCCATAAGCCCTTATTTACTATTTTTCACATGTTGTAATTTCAGATACATTTTTTATTTTCTTTGTATTATTTTAAAGTTTTTAAATACCCCTTTATATATTAAGATATATAATTGTAATTTATTATTAGTGCTTTCACCTGATTTCATATCAAAGGATTAATTCTCAAGTAATAATGTAACTTATTATTTAACTGACACAGCCATGACCTTTATGCACTTTTAACATATCTTGCTTTTATAATAATATTTTACCTTTGTGGATTTTTAACAAAACTTGCTTTTATAATAATGTTTCCTTTACAAACCAGTGTAAGATGCTTTTAACTTTAGATAAAATTTAATATATCTGTGGTAATATTTGAGTCAGATGATCTTATCTTTTAGATTAAATGCTTTTACTGTGTTCTGCAAGTCAGAATGTAGGAAAACATGCATATTTTGGCCTCATCATTTTTCTAATACTCCTAAGACTCCGTTTTCAAAACAAATATAAATCTGTATCTAAATCTTGTTCAACTTTGGGAAATATGTTCTTATTCTATTCACTAATTTTTAATTATTTTTGTTTTCCTTCGTATACTTTTATACATTTTGTGAAGATTTCTAATTTTATGAAATAAGGAGTAAAACTTAATTTTTCTTTAGAAATAAAAATAGTTATAACTATTAAACACTTCAAAATATTAGTGAATTCATTAAAATAAATGAAATTTAAAGCCTCATTTTGGGAAAGAAGGAGTACACATTGTGGTGCTTGGATAATTACTTCTGGCTCTGGATCTGTGCTCAAAGATTATTCCTGGTACGTGTGAGAAACCTTATTCAATTCTGCATACCAAACCTGGGTAAACCATATGTAAGGCAAACTACCTATGCACTATCTCTCTGACTTAACACCTCACTCAATGCATTTAATAGAAACTAATTCTATCATAGTAGAAATGCATATTACAAATTATTATAAAATGCTTAAATATCAAGCATACTAATTTAAGTTCAGGTTTATATCTGAGCTATTTATTATGTTCAGAGTAATTAGATATTAGTTACTGATCTTATCTTTGTTAAATTTTGGTGGGTTTTTGTTGCTGTTGTTTTTGAGCCACACCCTGTGATTCTTAAGGATTTCTGCTCAGGGAACACTCTTGGTGGACTCTGAGGACCATATATGTACAACTGATTGAACCTGACTGACCACATGCAAGAAAAATACCCTATAGGCTTTATAATCTTTCTGTCCCACTCACTTTAAAATTGTGTTTATCTCCCCAAATAAAATAGAATTCATATTTTCCTGTGACCCTCAGTAATACAAGTCTTGTCATATTTTCTCCTTACTACTTGAGCTCTTTGTTTCTTTAGGTGAAAAGTATCCCAAGTACTTTTCAGAGGATCCCAGCAATTCAGAAAATTATATGTGACCCATTTTTTTTTTTGGCATATAGTACACTTTTAGTGTTAGTCCCTTTTTTTTCTATTTTTATTTTAACCAAAGTGGGTTACAAATCTTTCACAGTAATTTTTTAGGTACATAGCGACATTGAATCAGGGGCATTCCCACCATCAATGTTGTCCTCCCTCCCCCCCGTTCCCAGCGTGTATCCCATATCTCACTCTTTACCCCCCCGGGTTGCTAGTATAAGTGGTCCTCTCTTTCTCTAGCATGTTGTAGATTGGGTATCGATTCTTTTGTCAGATTAATTCAAAGCTTGCCTCTTTGATACAGTACTGCTCTGAACCAGTTATGCTGGGGAACACTGGGGCTACTTTAGAAATGTTCCAAGGCTGCCAGAGTTGTACTGGCGTTGTTAGGGATGAGCATTTGGAACTGGAAATCGAGCGCAATTAATATGCATGTCTAAGTAAATACTTCATTTCTTGGTGCTTGCTTTTTATATATCAGAAATGATGTTTTTCCATAGGCCTTCAAGTAGAATATGATGTTATTTGCCAACGCAGATAGTGCCAATTATATATTTTAATCTCAAGAGACATGAAATAATGATTACTATATGCTGATTCTGCAGTTGACTTACTATATGATTTTGATAAAAATGTTCTGACCTCTTTTGTACCTTAATATGATTATGTGTAAAATGAGGGTGCTGAGAGTACTTAGCACCAATTGTGAGGAATCATGAGTTCATATATGCATTATTTAGGAGAGACATGGTCCCTAAGAACTATGAAGATTTGTTGCATGCATTCTTTCACAGGGTAATTTTGTTCTCTCCAGTGGTGACTCACTTTAAAGACTTTTTTTTTTTAGAAACATGTTGTCTTTATAACTCAGAGAGCCAAGCTCTGTGCTCCCTTCTTTATGGTGATAAATGAGAGAAAATTTGGAGCAATATCTTTTACTTTAAGGAGACTATACTGACCCCTACCTGACAAATCAACTTCTAAATTGCACTCAAGTGTCTCGTCCCTGAACAATATAGGTTCATCTTCTGTTCTCTAGAGTGCATCTGTCTTTAAAGAGTCCCCAGCCTCCTAACCATGTCTAGCTTATTCTGTCCAATGTACCAGATGTTCTCAATGTAAAGAATCAATGTATGTGATGTTCTATGTATGATAAAGAAAAGAAATCAAACTGTTCACTTAACGCCATTGTGCCCAGGCAATATTCTAAATTAATTTTTATTTCCCCTCTTGCATGTGAACCATTTCTGATTCCCTTTATTCAGAAACATGATGAATAGAACAGCATTTGTTCATCAAGCTAATCACATATATCTGTGACCTTATAAATTTATTTTAGCAGTAATACTACAATTGTCACTGCTATCAGAACTACTCTTTGGTGAAGTGTTTTGTAACATGGTTAATGTCAAAGAATTATTAAGCATTAAAAATTTGAATTAAAATGGAATCTAAAATGGGCATCATCTCTTTCTCTCCTACCCACTCCCAGAATAGGATGTTATATTTGATTTTTTTCTCCTGCTCAGGGTTTCAAAAGTTTTCTGTTCTTTGCAGTTATAGCTACTATAGTTTTTACTTTGTAGAACAGAGATCCAATTGGTGAGATAGTATAACTGAGAAGTATAATAACTTTGATGATATACTTGGAAACTTTAAGGTAATTATTAATGGGGCCTCATAGGGTCTCATAATAATCTCATAGGGTCTACACTGAACTAGAATTTACTCGGTTTCCATTTTTTTATTTTTTACCTTATTTCTGTTGCTCTTCTAGATGTGTCTCAGTCTTGCTTCTCTAGGTTAAAGGCCAATAAAGAATAGATTTCAATGTTACTGAAACAAATGAATTTTCTCCTTGCCTCAATGTGAAATCACCAGGTCTATGGCCATGATTCCTTTTACAGAAGGAACTAGGGGAATCACTGGAGTTTTAATTTGACAATATATTGCAGGGTCTATATTAGGGTCTGAGCTCTCTCTGCACCCATTAGGTTCGTGATCTGAAAAGTAAATCTTGTCTGGGAACTGAGAAAATTGTTGTGTCTTCTAAGAGAGGTGATCATTCTTTTCTTCTTTACTTTCTCACTCTTTCATAGATTATGTCCTCTATCAAAATTCTTTTCATTCTGTTAGAAAAAGCCCTATTGTAACCCCAGTATTCCCTTATTCGATACATAGGCCTAGGGTCAGACTTACACTTTCAATTTTCTATGTGTATTGTACAGTTTCACTTTCTATATATTTATAATGTATTAACATTCATTATAATAAACATATTTAATAAATAATAACATAAATAAGTAATCAATAGATATATAATATATAATAATAAATAATAATCTATTGGGGGTGGATTAAATCTTGCTTGCCTGAAATTTTTAAATATATATTATATTTATTTTGACCATTTTGGCTTACATATCTTTCACAGTAGTATTTTAGGTACATATTAACATTGAATTAGGGAAATTACCGTCACCAAATTTGTCCTTCCTCCACCCCCATTCCCATCTTGCATCCCATATCTTATATCTCAATATTAAGTCAAAAAATAATATAAATTATTATTTAATAATATATAATAATAATGATAAGCACTGTTTTGTTTTTCAAGTTGTCTTGGATAATATCACAAGTCTATTACTAAGTTGATTAAGTTTTACTGATTAGATGTTAAATATATTAGCTTTTATTTTGTTACTGTATTATTAAAATAGAAAATCTGTTCTGGAATGATAGTGGAGTGGATAGGGTAGTTGCCTTGCATGCAATTGACTTGGTTCGATCCATAGTGCCCCATCTGACCCCAAGTTCCAGGACTGATTCTTGAGCACATGGCTAAGAATATGAATTAGGTACTGCGCAGGGCGAGAGAGATAGCATAGTAGTGGGGCTTTTGCCTTGCATGCAGCTAACCCAGGACAGACTGCAGTTCGATCCCCCAGTGTCCCAGATGGTTCCCCCAAGCCAGGAGTGATTTCTGAGAGCAGAGCTAGGAGTAACCCCTGAGCGTCACTGGGTATGGACCAAAAAGCAATCAATCAAGAAAGAAAGAAAAAAGAATGAGGTGTTGTTGAATGTGGCCCCAAACAAAAATAAGAAAAAAATACTACTAGCCTTTAAGTAAAACAAATTAATTTTTACATATATGAAGTTATATATATATATATAAATATATATGTTTAAAGAAAATATGCTTTTGTTTATATGTAAAATGTATGTTTGTTGAGTTTCTCTTATTTTTATGTTAACATAAAGCATTTAATTAGTGCAATGTCAGTAGATAATCAGTGAATTGTTCTTACAGATAATTTGTGATAAGAGCCTTTCAGTGGATGATATGACACTGAGCACTTTGAAAGAAGAAGGCTACAAAGCTGTTTTCATTGGAATAGGTGAGTACTTTAAATGTTTCTTTGTGATATTAAAACTCCCAGCCTCTGTAACTGCCTCTGCTTCTGCCCTTTACTGGGAGAGAATTTCGGCCAGCAGCTTTCTCTCAACCGGGACAGAAGGCAGAAAGCAGCTACAAATAATTCGCGAGTGTTAAGCTCTTTTGTGAACACCTAAAAAATTAAGCTGCAGAAGTTAGTAAAATGCTCAAGGTGCGTTCCAGTCAAGAGGATTTATTGAAGGGAGAAGCAGGGTTTTTATGCCAAGCTTCTGTGGGAGGAGTAGTAACATAGGATTGAAACACAAACAATCAGATTTGTACAAGTACAACAATTTTAACCAATGGGAGCATAAACACATTTTGATGGCGGGAAGGATAAAGAGGAACCTGGCAGGATGGGGGGAGGGGAAGCAAATTCTTAAACAAATAGCTAATTGATATTTACGCAAATACAATTTTTGTTTAGCCTATTTACCATTTAAATCTTTCTTTTGTGCAAGCAATAAGGATCATAATTTAAACTTTACAAAAACCTATCTATAATTACGTGTTTGAGAGCAGTTACAAAAACAGGTTCCATGGAAAGGTTAAGGAATCTGGTTAAGCCAGATTCTGTGTGCTGGGCTAAATTTATTTGCAGAGTTTTCAGTTGGCTCGGGGCTAAGCAAACTTTTATGGCTTGAATCAGGCGGTGGAAAATTCATTCAGAGTTCCTTTGATATGTGGGATGCTCCGTCTCCCACAAGCCTCCTCCCCAAACTCTTGAAGAGTGACTGCCATTAGACATATTTTACAATAAAAGATTTATGTATTTGAAAACAGAATGATCAGGGAAAGCACATTAAAAATACAATTTGGCGGGCCTGGAGAGATAGCACAGTGACGTTTGCCTTGTAAGCAGCCGATCCAGGACCAAAGGTGGTGCCTGCCAGGAGCGATTTCTGAGCAGACAGCCAGGAGTAACCCCTGAGCACCACCGGGCATGGCTCCCAAAAAAATAAATTAAAAAAAAATACTATTTGAAAAAATCATTTCTATTTTCTCACCGTACTATTCTCATCCATGAGCATCTCTTCCTGATATTTGTCAATTTTTGCACGAAGCTCAAAATGAGGGCATAGAGATGTCTAGATTCTGTTTTCTCATTTTCATAATAAAATGAAACAAATCAATTAAATGATAATAAACTATTTATTTTGCAATCTATTCAGTTATTCTAATTTTATAAGGAATATACTATTTTTGGGGGTCATGCTCAGGAGTTACTCCTGGCTCTGCATGCAGAAATTCATCCTGGAAGACTCGAGGGACCATATGGCACACAGGGGTCAAACCTGGGTTGTTCATATGCAAGGCAAATACCCTAGCCTTTGTGCTATCTCTCCAGCCCCTATAAGGAATTTTGTACTGTCTAAAATTTAAAACTTCTTAATCATAGTTCTTAACTCACATGATCATGGCAAGACAATTAACATGTTATTTGATTTTATATTTTTCTCAAATATTCATGGAGAATGAGTTTTGAGACATTTATGTTTGTTTTACTTATATTCCAGATAGAACAAAAGGTTGTTTACTTAAGCCTTTTGTGAATTTTGTATTTATTTTCTCATCAGACGATACAAGAATAACTATGACACAGAAACCAAAACCATTCTAAAGATTTCTAGTTTTGCAGTTTACACTCTTGTATATGGATTAAAATGGGGCCCATTACTTTAAGAAATTACATTAATTTACACTACTATTTTTGGTGCCTTCCCTTTTCACTTCATTTCCATTGTAATAGCAGGAAATGCTCAGAAATACTCTTTCAACTACTAAAATTCTCTTAATGGATGTCATGTATTATCTTACAGTGTAATTAGTTCCAAATTGAAGACTATATCTCTTTTTTGTGCAAATGCTAAATTATGAAATGACAAATTTTGAGTCATCTAGTTTGCAGATATGTGTATTGATCTTTATTTCTTTAAAATGTAAATTCTCTTATCATTATTGCTTCTTTTCTTTTTCTTTAAATATAATTATAATATGTAGGTCAAAAACCTCAATAATAAAAGGTTTGTTCTTTCTACACTTCAATTTTTAGAAGCCATATAGTTGGCTTTAATTTTACTTTCAAGTAATACATATGTCTGAATTTAACATAAAGAAATAAGATCAGTATATTTCAAGTATATTCCATTAATACCAGCGTTATTGGATCAGTAAGTTGCTATTACTTCAACAAACACATTTTCAGATAATCTTATTCAAAGTTAAATGAAAATTTTAGTTTGGTAATAGACCTGAAATACTGGTGATTTCTTTAAATAGCTCTTTAAAATTCACCATTGTGTTTTCCTATGGCAGAAATGCATAAAAGATAATGTTTCCATTAATGGAGTAGTATATGTTAATGCAGTTTTATCTGTCTCTGTGAAGTGAGTCTGCTAAGAATCTTTATCCTGAATAACCAAGATCTTGAAATATTTGCAGATTAATTGTTCAAGAAGCAAATAATCACAAAAATTTATAATAAGTAAATGGGCTTAGCACTCTAAGTGGTTTTTCACTGTAAGCAATATCTTCCATCTGCAAGCATCAATGTTTCAGCTTTTTAAAGTTTCATTCCATTTAATCCCCTTACATATGTTATTTGATAATGTTACATTTGTTCACATTACTCTATTTGACTCTGCATTGAGGTGTGAATACCACATTTAAAATGTGGAGTCCTTTCATATTTATGTGCTGTGCATTTTCATGCTGGGAAGTGAATCTTTTGACATTTTGGTGTAGTGATGTGTAGAATGCAGTTATGTTCTATTTCAGTATTTCCCAGAAAGTTTCATCTTGTCAACAACAAAAAATGCTTCTGTCTGTTGATTACAAGAATTCATCCTCCAAGAAATGCTTATTTATTTGACACTTTTGATTGTCAAGTTGGAAATGTATGACCTTTCTATTATTTAGCTGTTACTTGGACCATCTCATTTTATCACATTTTTAATTATTAACGATGCTTCTATATTGTATTTAAATTTCATTTAGTTAGTTTCTGTATATCTTTTTCTACTCAACTCAAAGGAGGAAATTTTTGAATTGTAATTCTATATTATTTGAGATTAGTTTTATCTTCATGAAATGAAAATGATATAGGACTCCATAGAATGTACATTTAATTCTATTTCATCTGACAGTGTGAACCATCTTCAGTATTTTTTCTTTTCCCATTTCATTTTACTTTTCTTAACAAAAAAGGGAAGCCTAACAGGAACTTTCTAATTTTTTAACTTATTGCCTAAAATATACATATATCCATTATATTTATCCTACTGTCTCCAGTCTGGACATGTAAAAATGCTAAACAGAAGAGGACACTGGGAAGTATTGTTCTTAGATATGTAGACATATGGCTCATTAAATTTTTACTATAATAAAGGGCATGGAAGATAAATATATGTAGATATAGAGGTAATAAGGTCCTGTATAATTGTTTACTATTAGACATATGGATATAATATTAAACAAAATCAGAATTTTCTTCTGATTATTTTATTGAACAAAACCAGAATTATTTTTTTCCTATTTCATGTTGTTTAATTTAATATAGTGTGATAATATAAGTGAAAATGTTTCATTGTTAGGCCTTTGAGAGTCCACTGAAGATTTCTCATTGTGTACATATCATTGTAACTTAGAGTTATTTATTTTACCTGTGGGAGGTTTATTTTCTTTTAAGTTAGAATAAAAAATCAATGAGTTAAAGTGCTGTAACTTTATGATACATTTTAGTAAGATAATTATATTGTCTCTGAAAAATAGAAAATTTTAAAACCTAAAATTTATCTATTTTTATTACAATAAAAATGCCTACATATTATGCTACTGCCATTATTCAAAATACTAGAATCTATGGCAGAAGACTTTTTAAAAGCATTATTTGGTTTATGACCATATTTCTTTAATCTTTCATAGAACTGATTGCTTAAAGACTAAAATGTATGTTTTACATGATTTATAAAAAATAATTATTTTTAAACATACTTTTGGAGTTGGAGAGATAGTTATGCACTGTACTCAGTTCTGGAGAGCATCTAAATTGGACACATAATCCCTAATTACTATTTCTAGGTCACTTCTATATAGTTTTTTTTATTTTAATTTGTTTTCTATTGTTTTTTAGACCACACAAGTAATGCATAGGGCTTACTCCTATCTTAGGACTTAGAAATCACTTCTGGGAGGTTTGGGGGATCAATCATATGTAGCTCTTAGGATCAAACCTAAGATTCCAGGCATTCAAGGCAATATCCCAAACCACTGAGCTATGTCTCTGGGTCCTAGCTGTTTTGTTTTCTTTCTTCTTTTTTTTTCTGCATAATATAACTCCTGTTCTTTACTTCATTGTCTGTATAAAAAAAGCATTTAAAGAACTAAAGTCCACATTGTTATGTTCTTTTCTCTTGTGGGAATCTAGATTAGACTTTAGTATAAAAACTATGTTTTTGCCCGTATTTTAATTGGCATGTTACATGTGTGTTCCCTAGAAGTTAATCTAATAGAGGCTGAAGAAATTATTTTATCCATTGATAGAGTTAAGTGTCTAAAATTTATGAACACACAATAGGGACACTGTATATACTGCCCTATTTGTTGTAAACAAGATTTGAATCAATTTGTTTAACAAAAGTAAGAAATCAAGATGTAGACAGTCCAACTTTTGCATCAGTTCTTATACTTCAGGAATGTCCCAGTTCCATCTACTTTTTCCATAATATAATTCTTGGTAAATTTGACTTTAAAATGCTTTTAGGATTGCAGCTTTACGTTTGCAAAACTGCAGAACCATATCCATGCTTTATATTTTTTTTTTGGGTCAGGCCATGCAAAAGTACTTTAAACTAACCACCCAATCCATAGGTCAGATTTGTTTGTTAGCTTTTTGCAAAACTGGTCAGCGTTCATGGGTAAAATCCCCCTGGTTCTGAGATGAAAAATTATTCCTGGAAGGCTTGGGGGACTAAATGGGATGCCATAGAAGGGTCCTCAAACAATTCACTGTCCCTCAGACCATTGGAGGGTCTGACTATAGTAAAAACAAAACTTACGAACGAATTCTTTTTTTTTTTTTAATATGTAGGCCAGACTTTTTTTTTTTAAATGAGGTAGCAAAGTATTTAAAGGATCAAAGTGATGCAAAAGACTATCTTACATTTGGGGAAAAGCAGGTAAAGAGGTGGTGTGATACAGGTCTTATGCTTATGTTGGAAGTACAGGTTTTCCCATTGTCTTTTAGGTTTTTCTTGTGGTGTGTGGGTTCCCAGGCATCTTTCCATCCCATCCCCTGATCTTCTTCAGATTGGCAAATGATTTGCGGCAGGGAGGTCCTGGAAGAGTTCTTGCATTGAGGATACTTTTAGACCTAAGTCCGGTTTCAAGTAACAGTCCACGTTAGGGGGAATTGGTAGGGAGGGCCGTGCAGCATGAATCCGCAGGGGAGTTGGCTGCCTTTTCTTGCAGGAGACGAGGTGTGGGTTTGACTGGGTGTCCTCTCGACTGGGTGCTGTGTGGTGGTTCGTTGGGGTAGGAGGTCAATCTTGATGCCTAATAGATTAAGGACTGAGGGTGGAGAGTTTTAATATGGCGGGAGGTCTGTATGGGATTGAGGGGTGAAGGGATAGTTGGATTTCCAAAGTGGGGAAAGGGGAAGGTATATGGAAGGGGTAGGAAGGGAGAAAAGAGAAAATACCTTAGAAAGAAAGGGAGAAGAGAAAAGGAAAAAAGTAAAGAGAAGAGTAGAAAAGAAAAAAAAGAAGAGAAAAAATAAAAAAGAAAGTGAGAATAGAGGAGAGAATAGCAAGGGAATGCTAGTTTGCTTGAATGTGTTCAAAGAATAGAGCGTGTAGTTTAAGTCTGTACATCTGTTACTGCTTCCGTGGTCTGACTGGTCACGTGCTTCAATTCCTAAAAGAAGGTGTAACCTAGAGATAAAGTTGTAGTTAAAGAGTTTTCTCGGGGCCATCTGGTAGTGCAAGCTAGGTATGGTATCTCGTGTGGTATCCCGCGCTGCCATCTTAGTTTGTCCGCCATTTGTATCCAAGGACGCCTGGAGAAGGCTGAAGGAAGTCGCCGGGGGTCATGAACAAATTCTTATGCACACTGCATATATCTTATTTTGCAATGAAGGAATAAAACAGATACAAATACATATGTGGCCCGCGGGCCATAGTTTGAGGACCACTGCAAGATAGAACCCAGGTAGCCCCTCTCCTCAGTTGGCCTCATGCAAGGCAAATGCTCTACCTGCTGTGCAATTAATTGCTCCAGCCTTTAGGAAGATTTTTTTTTAACCTAGAAATAATGAATTGATTTTGAGCTGCAAAGAACTTCAGAAAATGGCCAGAAAACTTATTTTTGGGAGGAGAGTATAAAGGACACAAATATTCTTGCCTGCCCCATTCACATAGAAATTATTTTCATGTACTCAGGCATATGTAGAGCTGGGGTTGAACCAGGGTCAAGTGCATTAAAAGCAAGTACCATACTCATTGTACTATCTGTCTGACACCCTACTCCCTAAAAACTTTTAATGATATTTATGTCCCTAACTAAATCAGAGCTCTGCTAAGACAAAAAAAATGAAGGCTAAATAATAGTGTCTTAATTCTGAATTAAAAATAAAAACTTTACTATTGGTTAGAAATCCTGAAGATTTTCAGAATACCGTTTTATGCTTTTTATGTACATGACAGTATTCACCGCTGAAATTTCACTTCTGTCCCACAAACTAAACAGTTCTCTATCCATATTCATTTTCCTACCAACCTCCCATTATTTTCTGCCATTATTATAGTTTTCACTACTTACTAGTTAATTTCTCTTGCACCAATTTGTTCACTTAGGTTATTCATACTTCACTTGAATGAACATATTCATTTATTATCTTTCACCTTAAAGTCTGATGTAACATACATATTTTTTTCAAATTCATAATTTCATCTTTTGAAGGCAGAGTTGGATCCACTGAGTCTATTATTTATCCTGTTATCTAACAATGGTCATTAATTATATTTTTTCATATTTTGACTATTGTGAGTATAGTAAAACTATGAACCTAAGAATGTGTCTTCTTTCTCAATGAATCTTTTCATAGCCTTCATATAAAATCCTGGCTAAGTTATATGGAATTTCATCTTATTTTGGAGAGTAGGTACTGTGGTAGAGCAGAGATAGTTGTTTTCCTGACTACTCAGAGCCACTCATGACATTTATGCAGAGATTATGTAGTGCTAGGAACTGAACCGAGGTCTATTACATGCAAATTGTGTGCTCCAGACCTTTCTGCTAGTCTCCAGTACTGAAATTTCTATTGTTTTTCTTTTAAGAAATTCTCATATTATTCACATAAAAATATACCAATTTCTATTCCCATCAATTTTGTGCCAGTTTCTTTTTCTATACCATCTTAAACCATTCTGTACATCTAAGTAAATCTTTATCACAAGTATGAGTGAGGTGATAATTCATTGTAGTTATTTCATTTGCATGCTCAAGATACTGACATTGAATTTTTCATGTATCTATAGCCTAAATGTATGTAATTTTATAGATCATAGAATTATCTATTTAGGTTTTTGTCCATTTATACATTGGTTTACTTGTAAAAAGTTGTTTCTTCATTATATCAAACCATATTTATTTATTCTTGCATTTGTTTCACTTGACATCAAAGCTAAATTTCTATTTATTTTTTTATTTATTGTTATGGGGTTTTGCCCAGAGATGCTCAGGGATTACTCCTGACTCTGCGCTCAAAAATTACTCCTAGCAGGCTCGGGGGACCATATGAGAATGCAAGAATCTAACTCACATATATCCTGAGTTGGCAGCAGGCAAGGCAAATGGTTAAGTGAGAACATTCAGCCTAGAACTAGGACTTTTCAGGTATTGCATAGTGTCTCAGAACACTTGGTATCACTACTGAGTCTAATTATCTCCATGGTTACTCAAATCTTTGGTAGTAATAGAAGCTCTTTTTCATTATTCAACCAAAATCATAGAGTATTAGCTATAGATATTTACAAAAGTACTTGCTTGGAGACTTATAGTAAAGAGGTAAGGCATTGCCTTGCATGCAATTGGTCTAATTTTGATTATCACCATCCTTTTGTGATCTTTGAGTATAGACCCAGGAGTGCACTGAGCACTATTGAGTGTGGCACCAAACAAAATGAATATGCTTGAACTGATCTGAAGAAATTGGGTGGTAAATTGATGGGAGTTGGAAGTCACCTGAGACTTTATTTCTCTGTGTTACTAGATATTTTCTCTTGAGAGTGTCTATTTTTCTATATTTCTTAGGCACCTTAAAATAACTTTTTATTTTGTGTTTGAGCCACATGGAACAGTGTTCAGGACTGACTCCTGGTTCTGTGCTCAGGGATTACTGCTGGTGGAGTTCAGGGGGACTGTACGGAATGCCAAGGATTGATTCATATTTGGCTGCATGTAAGACAAGTGCTCTAACCACTGTGCTCTGTCGCTCCAGCCCCAAAACACATTTTTTTTCCTTTTTTTTTTTTGTTTTGTTTTTTTTGGCCATATCCGGTGACGCTCAGGGATTACTCCTGTTATGCACTCAAAAATCACTCCTGATTTGGGGGACTATATGGGACTCTGGGGACCCATATGCAAAGCTCCACCACTCCAGCCCCCCGAAACACTTTTCAGTGTTATGATTTTCAAATATTATAATAACTTAAGAAATAATTACATTTACAGAAATCCACTAAGTATCTGTAGTTTAAAATTGTGTTAGTGTGGCCTTCTATTAAATCTCTTGTGTGAGTTCTTGGAGCCAGCATTATTATATATAAAACTTATTCTTAAGTAGATTTTTATCAAGAGTCTCTAAATGGTATATAGTCATGAATATTTTATTTATTTAAGAAGCATTCAATATTATTTTTATAGTATTCTCTTCTGTCCACAGATAGAAACTGAAGTTGTTGTTTAGGTATTATAAAGATTTTACATTAGCTCATTTTAAAATAATAAACCTGACTTAATAATAAGCAAGAAAAAAGAGGCACAAATATTTTGCCATTTTATTTTTTAATTTTCTGATATTTCTTAATCTAGTATCACTTATAAGACTCAGGTACAATTATTATATGGCCCTCAATAATTCAGAAATAAAAAAAATAGAACTGCAACAGATTTCATTCAATTATCACTTAATGAGTCAAGAAAAGCCCTAAAAGGAGACACAATCAATAATGGCAATCATTCAATCATATTATCATATCTATTGAAAGTGTATCTTACTTTTCAGAATAACTAAGAGACATTGGTCATCTCTACAAAAAAAAATACCCAGAAAATAACATCTGTGGAAATATTAATGTCTATTTAAATGCACCTGAATCATTGAAATTTTTTTGACTTCAAATCAACCTGACACCATTTCCCAAATAAAATGATTAAATGAAAACTGAGCAAATTATAATTGTAAGTGTAGAAGACAAGTCTATTCATATCTATAACAGTAATCATGTTTTGTGATTGCTACCTTTACAACTTAAAGGTTAACCAAATGACCAACAAAAATTACTTTTTTTCTTAAAATATGATACATGAATGTAAGAACTATCCACAAAATACCATTTCATAAAAACATTATTTTTTATGTTAGCTTTTGATAGGCCACATCCAGCCATGCTCTAGATTTACTCCTGATCTTGTATACTTGGATCACTCTTAATAATGCTCAGCAGACCCTATTTTTTTCCATATTCTGATCATTTGCTTTAAGGATCTTTTCCAATCTCTTCTGTTGCATAGAGTTGTTATGCATCTCATTTTCCAGCTCACTGACTCTGTCCTCAGCTGCTGTTACTCTATTGGAGAGGCTTTCCAGTGAGGTTGTCATTTAGCCTACAAAGATTTTCAGTCCTGTTATTTTAGTCTGGAGGTTTTTCATTTATATTTTTATATCCTCGTGACAAGAATATATATATAAGAATATGTGGTTCATTTAGCTCAATCCATGCTTTGAGTTTATGAGAATCCTCCATATTTCTTCTCTAAATTCCTTATCTGAGAGGCTAAATCGGTGATTGGTACTTTTCGGGTCATCAGAGCTGCCATCTTCATTCTCAATTCATGGTGTTGGCCTGTGTTGTTTCCCCCATTGTTGTGCTTGTAGTGTGATGTTTCTGCATATTGTGCTAGGGTTAATTGACTTGGAGATGTGCATAGATGCGGGTCTTGAGCCAATGCAGCCATTTAAAGGTGCAAAGGCGATCGCCATCCACCCTTCTTGGGTGGGGTCAGATCACCTCTGATCACGTGGCTTCCGCAGATTGATATTATTTTTTACTAATATTTAAATTCATTACACTTAAATACATTTTGAAACACAATTTTTAGAAACTCTTTTATACCTGCTGATCAAAAGCTGTCAATTGGTAGATGAAATAACACTGTGTTACTACAAAAGTCTATCACATTTCAGAAGAGAGTTTATTTAAACATCCTATGTTTTGTGTTTAATTATTTTCTCCAAACTATGTATTTCATTTGTATAAGTAGGTTCTGCTTAAATTATGTTGTTGAAAATTTTTTCATTGTTGTATAGCATAAATTTACTTAAATGAGTAACTGGAAATCAATTGTGGAGAACCAAAATGGTTTATATAACTTTTATGCAAGTTCTTGAACTCAAATTATTTGAAAATAATATATTCTATATAAGGAATTACTAGAGAAGAGAAATAGTGTGACAATAATTGAGAGTATTAAAGTGGTCTTTTAAGTACATTATTAAGCTTTTTTTACTATGGACATTTAAGAAGTTTTAAAACAAATTCTTATTTTATTTACTTATACATAATGTAGAAAATTTTGATGTGTGTTATATTTTGATTAACCATTCAGTACCACATGGTGTGCATATGGAAAGATCTTTATACTTCAAAGCTCTGTTCACACCCAAACCCATTTATACAAACTTACATGTATATGGCATAAAGTTAACAGATGTTCATTTTTCTTTTGTTACAGAGATAAACATGCATTTAACTATTCTAAATTATATTTGCAGAATAAGATATTTATATTAATATCTTACACTATGTAAAGACATCCAGTTTATGAAAATTCATATTTAATTTGAATCTTATTTCCTTAAATATTTAATGTTTTTAGTTAGCATTTCACTTTTTGTAATGTACAAACTGATTTTGTTGAAATCTTGTTGAAATATGATTCACTAATACTTTTTCAATTCTAGAATAAAGAACAGAGAAGAAAAAATCAAGGGATATAGGAAGAAGAGAAAAAGGAAAATATAATTGGGAAAACCGGTGTTGGCTTCAATTATAACACTATTATCAGAAACTGCTAACGTTAAAAACTCCAGACACAGATACAACAATACTGAAATAATCTGATCTGTGTTATAACCACTAATTTATTTATTTATTTTGTCATTTGGGTCACTGACTCTGTGCTAAAAATTGCTCCTTGCAGGCTTATGGGACCATATGGAAGGCTGGGTGATTGAACCCTGGTCCATCATAATTCTGCTGTTTGAAGGCAAAAAGCACTTCTGCTGTGCTATCGCTCCAGCCCTATGAGTGATTTTATTCTATGTCTATCCCTTTCCCTCTGACTCATTTCACTCAGCATAATAATCTTCAAATTCATTCATGTATAAGAAAATTCCATTATTTTATTTTTCTTAATGACTGAATAATATTCCATTGTGTAGCTATACCACCTTTTCTTTAGCCACTTATCAATTATCAGGCACCTGGGTTGCTTTCAGATTCTGACAATTGTAAATAGTGCTGTAATAAAAATAGGATTCCTGAGTGCATTTTTGTATTGTGTTTTTGTGTTTCTAAGGTATATCCCTAAGAGTGATATTGCTGGATCATCTGAAGACTCAATTTTGAGTTTTTTGAGGAATAACCATGTTGTTTTCCAAAAAGGCTAGACATGTTGGTATTTTCACCAGAAGTGAGTCGCTTTCTTCACACATCCACACCAGCATTGATTGCTCTTATTAATTATGATCTGTAGCAGTCTCTGTGGTGTTAAATAATATCTCAGTGTTGTTTTTATTTGCACTTCTCTGATTAGTGATGCAGAGAATTTTTTAAGATGCCTTTTTTATCTGTATTTTTTTCTTTGAGGAAATGTTTGTTCGTTTCTTCTCTGCATTTTTAATGTGGTTAGATATTTTTTCTTGCAAAGTTCCATTAGTGAAAATCTATGTCTTAGATATTAAAACCCTTACCAAGTAGGTATTGGGTGAATCATTTCTCCCATTTTTGTATAGCTTTAATATCTTAGTCACGATCTTTTGAAGTACATGAGGCTCTCATTTTAATGTAGTCCCATTTGTTTATCTCTGCTTCCACTTGTTTTTTGACAGTAATGTTTTCTCCTTGAAGATGCCTTTAGTCTCAGTGTCATGGATAGTTCTACTTGTGTTTCCTTCTATGTACCTTACAGTTTGGGGTCTGATCTCAAGCTCTTTAATAATCCATTTTGATTTGACCTTATGCATAATGTTAAGGAGAGTTTCGAGTTCTTTTATTTTTTGCATGTAGTTGATCAGTTTTCCCAGCACCACTTGTTTAAGAGATTTTCCTTGCTTCACTTTATATTTCTTGCTTTTATAAAACATTAATTGATCATAAACCTGTAGGCCAATCATCATGCTGTTTTGTTTGTTTATTTATTTATTTATTTATTTATTTGGGCCACACATGGTAATGCTAAGGGGTTACTACTGGCTATGCACTCAAAAATTGCTCCTGGCTTGGAGACCATATGGGACACCCAGGGATCAAACCACGGTCCATTTTAGGCCAGCACAGGCAAGGCAGACTCCTGTTTGTGCCACTGCTCTGGCCCTTAATACCATCCTGTTTTAATGAATACTGCTTTTTAGTACAGTTTAAAATTGAGGAGAGGGATTCCTCCCATCTAATTTTTTGCCTAGTATTGCTTTAGATATTAGTATATGATTATTGTTCCATACAAATTTTAAGAGCATCTGATCCACTCCTTTGAAAAATGTTATGGATTTTTTAATGAAAATCGCATTAAATCTATGCAATGCTTTGGAAATAATAATGACTATTATTTTGATCTTATAAATACCACCGTAATTAGATATATTTCTACTATTCTTAGTCCTTTAGTTTTACCACTGGCTTATCATATTTTAAGATATCTTTGGGACCATATTGCAGGTCTTATACACGCAAAGCATGTGCTCTGAACCAAATTCACATATCTATATTTTATTTTTCATATTATACAGTATATTGTTAAAGTTCTACAGATATCTCAGAAGCTGACTAGGGATTGCAAACTAAAATTAAAATATTATGGTATATTTAGAAAAGCAATGAAATCATTCTAATACAATTAACAAATATAAATATCTGTAAGCACTACCAGAGTTACTTCATAGAACTGGCTATTAAGCTCCACATTGCTTAATCAGTTATCTGTTTAGCCAGCTAATCACACTGTATTAGAAGTCAACAATTGACTCCTGAATGATGTTAGAAAGACCCTCTCAAAGAAATACATTTTGAAATAAAATGTACAGTATACATTTATTTATTATGGTATCCAACATTTTTGGAGTATTAAAATTATTTACATAAATTATTATAGTGATAACTAAAAGTAATTTGTAATAGTGATTTCTCTATTACACACATAATTTTGTTTTTTATATTTATTTTTTCTTTATTTAAACATCTTGATTACATAAATGATTGTGATTAGGTTTCAGTCATGTAAAGAACACCCCCTTCACCAGTGCAAAATTCCCACCACCAATGTCCCAAATCTCCCTCCATCCCACCCCACCCCCACCTGTACTCCAGACAGGCTTTCCAATTCCCTCATTCATTCACATGATTATGGTAATTCTCTGTATAGTTATTTCTATAGCTGCACTCACCACTCTTTATGGTGAGCTTCATGAAGTGAGCTGGAAGTTCCAGCCCCTCTCTCATTGTCTCTGATGATTGTTGCAAAAATGACTTTTATTTTTCTTAAAACCCATAGATGAGTGAGACTATTCTGCGTCTCTCTCTCTCCCTCTGACTTATTTCACTGAGCATGATAGATTCCATGTACATCCATGTATAGGAAAATTTCATCACTTCATCTCTCCTGACGGCTGCATAATATTCCATTGTGTATATGTACCATAGTTTCTTTAGCTAAAACATCTAATCCCATCAAAAAATGGGGAGAAGAAATGAACAGACACTTTGATAAAAAAAATAGAAATACAAATGGCCAAAGGCACATGAAAAAATTCTCCTCGTCACTAATCTTCAGGGAGATGCAAATCAAAACAACAATGAGATACCACCTCACAATGCAGAGATTGGCGCACATCACAAAGAATGCGAACAATCAGTGCTGGTGGGGATGTGGAGTAAAAGGAACTCTTATCCACTGCTGGTGGGAACACCGTCTAGTCAAACCACTATGGAAAGAGATATGGAGATTCCTCCAAAAATTGGAAATTGAGCTCCCATTCGACCCAGCTATTCCATTCCTAGGGATATACCCTAAGAACACAAGAATACAATACAAAAAACCCTTCCTCACACCTATATTTATTGCAGCACTATTCACAATAGCCAGGCTCTAGAAACAACCAAGATGCCCTTCAACACACATAATTTTGTAATAATAATAGTAATAATTATTCCTTTATTTCACACATAAATTTTATAGAACGTTTAATAATTTTATAGTCCTACAGCCTATATTTGAACAGGTTCTTGTTGAAAGCCAAGAATTACTTATAAGTAATACTCTTAACTTGTCATTGTCATAAATAATGAAATGATGATATAGATATATTTTATGTTTATTTAAATACATGGTAAATGAATAAAAATAAAATGTTCTCTTTGAAAATCTACACTTAAATGACATTAATCACATCCACACTATTGTTCAGTTGTCATTGTCACTCATATAAGTGCCACTGTTAAGAATTAAGATGTAATTCTTTCCATCTTATAAAACAGAAACTTTCAATTTACTTTCTAATTTTCTATTCTCACTTCTCCCAAAACACTGTTCTACTGTAGATTTCTCATAGAAGTAAAATTATATAGCATTTGTTCTTTTGAGCTGAAGTTTGAAAATTACATAATAACTCAAAGTTTATTTATCATAATTTTTATCTTTTAACACACTTAATGTTTATTGTTCCTTTTTTACCATTTAATCTATCAATGAATACTTTATTTTTTAAATTCTTTTAGCAATTGTGATTAATTCTGCTATGATAATAAGTGTACAAAGGCCTTTCAAATTTCCGTGTTTACTTTGGGTATATGTAATTATACATATGGAATGGAATTATTGGATAATAAAGTGATTTGTATCTTTTTAGATGTTTTGATGTCCTATCATACTTTTTTATTTATAAAAGCTCCATCAGCTTTAACTCTCTACCAAGAGTGGCCAGAGAGACTATTGTGGATAAACATTTGCCTTGCATATATCTGACCCTGAGTTTAGTTTCTAACAGACCCCTACCAGAAATGATCCCTAAATGCAGAGCAAAGAGGAGTCTCTGAACACTGGCTGGCAAAACCTCAAAACAAACTAATAAACAAAATACTATACATTTCCATCTAGATACTAATGTATTTTAGTTGTTTTACATCCTTGGTAACTCTTGTTATTTTTGGTATGCATGATAGACATAATCTGAGTAACTGTAAGGTGGTACCAGTAACTTTTAATGCTCTTGTATTTTACTGTCTAACAGGAAAAGAAACTTGCACTGTAAATAGGTAACAAATGTTAAAATCTTATAGGTTCACTGCAGAATTAATCAACAGAATTGATTAGAAAATAAGTGTTCTCAGTAAAAGTCTAAGTCCATTTATCATTTGTGAAAGGGCCTCAGTTGGAGAATAGGCCAGAGGATATAAAAAAAAAGTTTAGTTCAGCCCGATGATAAGTTTAATAATGAGCGGCACATTACGAACTGTAACATTAAACTACAGGATAAAATAGTTAAATGAGTTGCTGAAAACTATATTTAAATAATGGAAATTTTAGATTTTGTATACCATCTATCCGGGCTTTGTGGCATCTTCTCAAAAATTCTGAATGATTGGTATTAAAAACAGACTATAATAAGTATTATAAACAAATGAGTATGACTATCAATAAAAACTGCTTTCACGTTGAAATACAAGAATTAGCAGCATATTCCTATGCCTAAGAATTGCAAGGAAAACAGCATATATTGTCTAATAGTGTAGCAAATGATGAACAAATCATATTGTAATTTAATATTTGATTTATTAAAAATATACTCAATATTAATAAATTCAAGTTTCCATTATTATACTTAAGAAAATATTAAAAGATGAAGAAGAAAAATTAAACCACTATCCAAGAGTAATAAAAATACATTATTATCATATTTCAGATTTATAGTTACAATATTAGTTATTACATTTATATATTTAAATATTTTCTTTCTCCACACATCCATATTTATGTAAATAGTCAGGATATATTGAATACATATGTGCTTATTTATATAGATGCTTATTATATCTACTTATATATCATACACCCACATACCTGTACTGATATATATATATGTACATTTTTTATTATGTGAACAATGATGCAAAGAAAGAGGACAAGGTCTTAAGTTACAGTGGAAGGACAAACACTCAAAAATAGAGTTCTCAGAAGAAATCCCCCTGCTGACACCTTAATTTTGAACTTAGAGTCAAAGAACATTAAGAAAAATAAAACAGAACCCCTGTAAAATTAGTTATGTACTTTAAATTATAGAATACGTTTATCTTATTCATTATTTGCTTTTTAGTTGGCTGTGTTTTGATTCTTTTTACAGCTTTTTGCACTCATAAATTAACTATTGAGAAATCAAATCTTGAAGAAAATAGAATGAGGAAGAAATAATATTTACCAAGGCAATATAATCATAAAACTATTATAATTTGTGGCTATTCTCCCTGTAGAATAAAAATTAAAAAGTGTTTAAGATAAACTAACCGCATTTATAAAAGTTTTTTGACTTCTTTACGAACAAGAAAGAAAAGGAAAATGAAACATAATCAAGAATAATTTTATTGACAGCATATTAAAATCTATTCATATAGCTTAATATGAATAACTGCAGGTTAGACTAATTTTGTTCATACTTTAAACTATTTCTTGAAAGTTCATTATTTCTAAATTTTCCTGCTTTACAACTACGGTATTATTGGTAGAGTAACAATAATATGTACTTAATGTATTGATACATAAATTACCTTCACTCATAATTTTTAGTTGGCAAAGGATCTCAGTGTCATGTTTGCTTATTTTTAACTACATTTGTTTATTTATTAAATAATAACCAATTTCTGATAGCTGTGCATTAAAGTCTTGTTCTCTTATGTTACATTATTGAGTGACAAATACAAACATATAGTTATTCCCCTATCATTCTTTATAATCCCCTACTTATATACCATAACATCTATACAATTTATTAATTTGCTTGCAAGTATTCTATGCAATATTTCTAGGCTGTCAGGTTCTGCATGAAAAAGACAAATGAGGCTAAGACGTAGGAGTAGAAGATGAGGAGGTCACACTCATATATTTCTGTTCACAAGTGACAGCTCCATATTATTGCTGAAACACTACTTTCAGGGACAGTAAAATAGGACCAAGTATTTTAAAGAGAGCCAAATAGATACAGTAAAGTCAAATTTTGAAGAATGAGCACATGAATATAGTTCAGTTAGTTACTACTCTTCCTTTTTACTGTTACAAAGCATTTCAATGTGAGAGGTATGCAATTAGAAAAAAAGCTTTGGGGCCAGAGAGGTAGCGCAGCAGTAGGGTGCTTGCATTGCATGTGGCTGACCCAGGAAGGACCTCGGCATCCCATATGGTCCCCCAAGCCAGAAGCGCTATCTGAAAACAAAACAAAATTACTTTGGTGCTAATTAAATTGATTGCTAAATGTCTGGGAAAGCACAATAAGAAACTAGACTTTACATTGTGACTATTATACCAGTGTAGAAAATAAAAACCAAGATCTGAAATAGATCTATGAGGAGTGAGACTAAGAAGTAAACTGAAGAAAAAACATTGAAGAAATAGTACCTGGCTACATGTGATAGTGGGTGATAGGGTATTCAAATGAGCAAGGTGCATTGGGAATGTGGAAAATTGGTAGAAGTAAAAAATAGGTTCAGCAGTTAGACAGATAACTTTAGATATATTGTTAGAAGATGAAAATTCACCAATAGAATAAATTAAAGGAAGTTATGAGCTTTGGCCATATCTGTTTCTTTTAGGAATTTAGAAATCAATAAACTGTGCCTAGTTATACCTAGATACCAGGGGAGATGTTCATCAGAAGGTACAAATTTGCTATTACTTACAATATTAGAAAAAATATAAGCTTAAAATTAGTTAAATTCAGTCATTATTTTATAATTAATCACTATAATGAGTAATAGCATTTACGTAGTTAATTTTCTTTAAATTTTGATGTGGTAATGTGATGTTTTGATCCAATAAAATAAATATTAATCTTCATATAGCTAAATATTCTTCTAAACTTCTTTGTATTTTACCTATAAGTGTTGAGCACTTGGTTGATTCAGAAGCAGTGGTTTATTTTAAAGATGCTTCTTGCAATAATAATTGTCTCGACATGCTGTACATTATGTTTTATAGAACCAATGTTAGTATAGGATAACATTTTCATAAATTATCTTAATTTGTAAGTCTTAAATAGGTGTCTGAAAAACAACTGTTCTGTGGTCTTCAAAATTGAGTGTTATGTTTCCCTAGTGTTTTATGTGCATTGTATATTATAAAATATCATATTGTAATTTTTTATAACTCAGGGTAAGTAAACAAGTGTTCTTCACTCACCATAGTAGGTTAATTGGTACAACAAGTAAAAGAGTGTGATATCTCAGAAGTCTTTGGTTTCAAGATTTTTGTTTGCATTACAACTCTACCTAATATATACTTTTATTAATTCATGTTTAATCAAATAAACACACCTTTTAAGACATAGGTAAATTTTATAAAAACAAATGTTCTTCTTCCCCCAGCATTGTATTATTTAGAATGGAGTAATAATATGTAATATTATTAATATTTATTAGTCATTAAATGTGCTCAAATAAAAATGATACTAATTTTATTTGTATAAAAATGCCCAAACTTGCTTTTAAGACCATGTACTTTGAGCTGCAAAATGACATATACTTTCAATAAATTGCCTTTTTGGAGAGTACCTTTATATTTGCAATAGAAAATTTTAGGGATTTTTATGAGCTTTTGGCATTCTTAACTTATTCGGAATCACTTGTACACTAGTTTTATAGAACAGGTAAAACAACCCTTTATCTGGGCTGTAGTGACAGCAAAGCAAGGATGGTGCTTGCCTTACAAGTGGCCAACCAGGGTTCGATCCCTGATATCCCCTATTGTCCATTAACCCTATCAGGAGTAATTTCTGAGTCAGGAGTAACCTGTGAACACTGCTAGGTATACACACAAAAAAAAAAAAAAAAAAAAAAAAAAACCTGTTTCTCACAGGTGTGAGTTCTCCTTAACTGGACACAATGAAAAAATGGCAGATATTCTTAGCCAAATCTTTTTGAGAATTCTAAACATACATTATTTAGGTTAACAAAAGTTTCATAATGAAGTAAGCCAGGGGTCTCAAACTGGCGGCCCGTGGGCCATTTGCGGCCCTCCATACAACATTTTGTGGCCCGCAGCCAGCCTTCAAATATCGCAGTATTCCCGATTATTCGCTTACTGAATAATCGCAATAAAAATCGCATTAGTAAGAAAAAATTCGCACTAAACATTCGCATACCCCGAACAGTTCTATTCGGGGTATGCAAATGTTTAATGCGATTTTTTGCGATTTTTTCTTACTAATGCGATTTTTTATTGCGAATATTCAGTAAGCGAAATTCCATATGCGGCCCTGCCTCACCCCGACTTTGCCTCCTGCGGCCCCCAGATAAATTGAGTTTGAGACCCCTGATTAGTAAGCTTTGAGTTGCTACCTCTTTATTTTGGGTCCTTCATATAAGTGTGGGAGTAACTTTAAGTTTAAAGGAGCATTCTCTACCAAAAACTGATAAATCTGAGACAAGTAAGAAAAAAAAATGATGCTAGCAGGTACACTTGTTTAAGTATTTCCTTTTTCCTTTTGTAGTGTGAAAGAATTGCACTTACTGAGCACTTGCCATGTTGTAAATGTCTGCTTTGGCATCTGTTGATGCCTAAACATTTTGCCAAGTTTTCTGAATTACAACATTGTTGGGTGGGGGGCATTGCCTACATCTTCTAATTGGGTTTCATTCCAAAATATAACATAATCTCTTGCATATATAGTTATCTTCATGTCAATACTCAGTAAACTATATATACGATAAAGAAATGATTTGCATAAGATTCTCAAGAGTCAGAGACTATGTTGTGGGCATGGATAAACCCCTTGGATTGCATATAATTGATCCTAGTTTGAACCCCAACATTCCATTGTGTCCCCAGAAATGTAAAGAGTAATAATACCTGAGTACAGAGGTGGGAAGAACTTTGAGCATTTAGATGTGGGCCAAAAACTGTGATAATGATGGTGGTGTGTTGGCGATAGCCATGGTGATGGATGGTGGCATGATATGCTATTCTCAAGAACAAAACTAATCTTTGTTTTTCCTTCATTTTTATAGCACCCTGTCTAATAATAATGAGGAAGTAAAATTTAGTATAATAACTTAAAGAAGGATGAGGAAGGATGATGCAGATGTTTTAAAACAAACTTTTAATGTATTTTATGTTGTTAGAAAGTAATGAAAAACCATCTGAAATGAAATTTAAGAAGATACAGAATAATGTAAATTAGTAAGATTAGGCATATAAGATGGTTTTTGAAGATACAGTGATACTATTTTTCTTATTCATAAAACATGGTTTTGTAAAGATAGAAAAGTTCAGATATATTGGACAGATCAGCCATATTGAACATAGTAGAACTTATCAGACACTCTGTTATTATAGGTGAAAGAGAGAGAATGAGAAATAGTATATAACAGATAAAAGACACTGACAATAAAATTACCTTGTAATGACTAATTTGAATTTATTGTAGTTCAATTCCAGTTTACTTTTATGGAATAGAAAAAAATTTTATTGGAATAGCAAGAGTAATTGTATATGATGTCTTTATTGACTGTAATCTTCTTATAATTTTAAGAGCAGTATCTGGCCCTTTGTTTAAAATATGCCAATTATTCTTCGCCATCTATAAGAAAAACAATGCAACAGAAAATAACAGGGCACATTGTTTCCACACACAAAAGAGGATGCGGCAATACACAGCAATAAAACAGTGCTCACAGCAAAGAACTCAGACTGTTATGCTATGAAAATAAAATGATTGAATCATGTTAAGTGACATGGTCTCTCCAGATAAAGGTATTAGTTTGTGAGTAAGAAGAATGAATATGTAATGATTACCTGACAGCAGTTTCAAAATTCAAGTGAGAAATGATTAAAACTTAAATTTTAGAGAAGAATGAATTAAATAATTAGCATTAGGGTCTCAATTATTAGATATTTTTTCTTATGGCTTAAAATTAGAAACATTAATGAAGCACTGAAAAATAAATTATCAGTAGTCATTACAATTAAATAGACATTTATTGCTATAATCCTAGGCTATAGACTTTTTCCCCTAATACATGGGATAAAAAGTAATATTATTTTATAGTCAAATTCAAATTTATCATTTCTTATCAAATACACCTATAAGTCTTAGTATTGACATAATTGAAATTATATATGAACATTTGCAGATTGCATAAGATTATTTCTATAATTTGATTCCAGACATTTTTCATATTTATATGCTTGAATATTAAAACTCATTAGGAACTGTATATTTATATATGTAGAAGAGATTAATTTATAAAACTAAAAGTAAACATAACAACTAATTGAAGTGCCTAATAGAGCATTTACAAGAATTGAATTCTAGCATAACCAAACAAATGTTATCTTGATCTTCTTGTAGTTTATTTTATGCAACTTGCAGGCACCATGTATAGATAAAAACTAACAGAATACTCTTTATACTAATTTTTTTTTATTTTTTTGATGTTGTCTTATGGGTATTTTTTTAACCATGAATTGGTTTAAAAATCTTTAACATTTTTATGTGAAGTTTATAAACATACACACTATATATTTGTCTTTAATTAAAGAAACCACACTCTGCTTAGGACTGCTTCAGTGTCTGTGCTCAGGAATCAGTGAATATGTGTGTAGAGGGAGAATTTAGGGAGTCAGTATGAGCTATTGAAGATAGAACCCAAGTATGTTATATAAGAAGCAAGTTCTTTACCTACTGTAATATCTCTCTAGCACAGCTAAATATATTTTGTTGATTATTTAGAAATAATCCCTTTTTTTAATTTTTTTATTTTTAGGACCACACCTGGCTGAGCTCAGTATTTTTGTGCTCAGATTTCAATTTCTCCTGGCAGGCTCAGGGGACCATATGGGACACTAGGGATCGAACCCAGGTTCGTCCTGGACAGCCACATGCAAGGCAAACGCCCTACTGCTGTGCTATCACTGCTGCCCTAGAAATAATTCTTATCAGAAAAATTGTGTGTCTGATGATCTGGAAAATGTTCTCTGAGATTTAAAATAAACTAGTCTGTATACTCCTTATTAGTTATATTCCTTAAAAACAATTTTCATTTAGCCTGTTACTAATACTGACTTACTCTTTGTTGATATCACTTTAAAAGTATAATATAGTTATAACCTGGTTTTCATGGTTATTTCTTATTTCTTTACAGAAAATTATTTTTATCTGTCTATTACAAGAAAAATATTTTGTCCATTCATACATAGTGCATTACAAATAAAACATTGCTTAGTTAGCAATGTCAAAATTTAATATCAGTTCCTGAGTTGAATATATACGTATATATATATATATATATAATTTAACTTTCATTACATTTCTCCACATATAAATGATTATATTAACAAGTTTTTAAAACATAACAGTAGGCCCAGGAAGATTTTTTGCAGGAATTAACCTACTTACTATATATATGCAGCCAATCTGGTATGATCTTTAGCACCTTTGACCTCAATTGCAGAGTTATTAATATCCCCTAAATATTTCTAGGTGTTGTCTCAAAAATGCCAAAAATAGGGGCTAGGCAAGAGCACAACTGTATGGTATTTGCCTTGCATGTGGCCTACCCATAACAGACCAGGTTCGATATCCAGCATCCCATATGATCTACTGAGCCTGACAAGAGCAATTTCTGAGTGCAGAGCCAAGAACCCCTAAGTGCCACCCAGGGTGGCCCAAAAAACAAAAACAAACAAATAAATAAATAAATAAGGCAAAAATTCTAAGAGGAAAGCAATTCAAAAGCAACATTCTATAAGTTAAAAAAAAAAAAAGCTTGTCAGATAGTACAAGAATTAAGGCCAACCCCAATTTCTTTGGTGCCACCACATGTTATCCCATGAATATCAATAAAAGTCACTCCTGAGCAGAGAGACAGGAATGGCCCCTAAGATGTGTTTCAGTATGTCATCTAAGTTAGAAATTTAAATTTGAAATGTTAGTAGTTGGCTTGAACATGCCAAGTTCCTCTTTTCTTCTACACATATCTAAGTAAATTTATTTCAGTAAAAGCTATTTTGATTCATTTAAAACTAAAAGGTTAATATTCTTGAGAATTTTATATCTGTGATTGGTGGACAAACCTGGACATACTTGGGGTCAATATCCAGCTTGATCTTTAGGAATCACTCCTGGTAGTGCTCAGGTAGACATGAGGTTCCAAGGATAGAATCCAGAATTGAAACATGTACAACACAGTAAAGCCATTTTGCTATCTCTTTGGCCTCAACTTCATAATTTTGACAAATAGGTATCTGTAGAAAATTATTCTGAACTTTGCTTATGTCTACTTACAGTGTACTAATGTAATAGTAAAAGTGTTAATGATCACAAATATGTAATAGGATTAAGAAATTACTATCAAATATAAAGCTAAAGTTTAGCCTGGAAATGTAGATCAAAGAATAAAGTACACCTACAGAAAATTATATAGTTCTATTTAGCATGTTGAATAGAAAATAATACTGTTTCCGATATTAAAGACTTATATGAAGATTCCTATTTCTGTAATTATTTTAGTGGTGGAGGAAGTTCAAGATTGGTGGTGAGAAATTGATCTAATTCACTGTCACTATGTACCTTAAATATGACTGTGAAAGACTTGTAGTTTACATTGGTATCAATAAAAATTATTTTAAAAAAGGTTATGAAACCTTAAAAAAAGATCAAGTAAAATACAACATATCCACCTATACTATTCTAAATTAGCAATCAAATGCCAGATTTGCAAAATACATAAGACCTAGAAAATAAGAAAATGACCATTACATTTAGGATTTGGGAAAACAGATGGCTTTTTAAGATTAGAGTAAGCCATCCAATGCCTGAAAAGTATCCAGATTTATTAAATCTCCCTGTAGACTCAAGGTTAGTCATACTAAGTAATTGTGGAGGTAGATAAATACAAAGGAGGGATTTGCCAGACTCTGTTAAATGATAGCTAGATCATTGTTCCCCTGTACTCTTATCCCTCATTTATTCAGTGGGGAGAGTACCTCCATTGCCTAGATTAGACAACACAAGACTCTAGGTCTAGGAAATACAAGCAGTAAGAATAGAAATAAAAATTTGGCATGCTTCAGTTGAGAAATATCCTCTTCATTCCTTCATTCAACTTCCAGAGTGACTGTTTTGTAGTTCAAAGATAAGAACTTGGAGATGACGGTGGTTCTGGAGTTATGTCAACTGGGCATGTTTTTGTATATATAAGATATATATATATATGTATATTGAAAAATGAAATAAGATAGTGTAGAGCACAAGAGATATTACCTTTTTGAAAACTTGCTGTGATCTTTACAGCACATTTTTCATTGGAAAAATAATGTTTGTACTAATTTTTCACCAAAAATTATATTGATGTCCAGGGAGATTTAACAATGGGTAAATTTGTTTGACTCTGATTAGATCTCTAGTATCATATATGGTCCCTGAAGATACATGACCACAGACTCTAACCAAAGACCCCTGACCACAGTGCCTGGAGTAATTCTGAGATCAATCTAGTGTGATCCAATTTCCGCATCCTCAAATTAATAAAGCAAAATAAAAAATCTTGTTTGGTTTTTAAGGTATTTTCATCTTTTCAGCCCCTTTTCCCCAAATAGTACAAACATGCTTGTAATCATGGTGCTTAAATAAACATTTTTTTTAAAAAAAGTTAAAGTAAGAAAAACTTAATATTTTTATTTATCAGTTCACAATAAGAGAGCACAAGTTCAATCAAAAATATATTGATGCCATATAATGTTTAGAGTTTTAGTTTCCTAGATTAGCAGAAAAATAAAATCATGTTTTACATTTTCATTTATGACATGCTTATTAAATTCATGTAGTTGTTTTTACTATTAAAAATCTTGTAATATTTTAATTTATATTTAGTTTTTCTCTTGTCCAAGTTGAATTTTAGGAATCAACTTGTTAAGACAAGAAAAATAAAAACAATGAATGCCATGAGAGATTACCTCTGTCATATTGGATCTGTTATGGCTGAATGTATTTTTCAGTAGGCAACATTGAAAGTAAACTCATTGAATGCATCTTCTGAGAGTTAAAAACAGCCATCTTAAATGTGTCTCGCTCTGTTTGATATTTAGCAGAGTAGTGGAGCTAAGCTTCAGAGAGGCCATGTGTTAGCCTCTGAGGAAAAGGTATGCTAACAAGTTTGTGAAAAAGCTGTGCAATAATTTCAAAATAAAATCCATGATTCTTCATTGAAAGATCATATGAGTCTATTTCCCAAATACCTCCATTGTAAAATTGTCCAATTAAAATTCAAGAGTCCAAATATATTTGTATATATTCTAGTTATTTGTAGCATAAAATTATTCCTTCATGTTAACCTATATTTTATTTTAATCTATTATTTATAATGTATTACATTTGCTAACCATTTGATGGAGTTTTTCTTTCTTTCCTTTCTTTCCTTCCTTCCTTTTTTCCTTCTTTCTTTTTTCCTTCCTTCCTTCCTTCCTTCCTTCCTTCCTTATTTTTCTTTCTTTCTCTCTTCTTTCTTTCTCTCTCTCTTTCTTTCTCTCTCTCTTTCTTTCTTTCTTTCTTTCTTTCTTCTTTCTTTCTTTCTTTCTTTCTCTATCTCTCTCTCTCTTTCCTTCCTTCCATCCTTCCTTCCTTCCTTCTTCCTTCCTTCTTCTTTCTTTCCTTTCTTTCTTTTTCTTTCTTTCTTTCTTTCTTTCTTTCTTTCTTTTTTCTTTCTTTTCTTTCTTTCTTTCTTCTTTCTTCCTTCCTTCCTTCCTTATTTTTTTCTTTCTCTCTTTTTCTTTCTCTCTTCTTTCTTTCTCTCTCTCTTTCTTTCTTTCTTTCTTTCTTTTTTCTTTTCTTTCTTTCTTTCTCTTTTCTTTTCTTTCTTTCTTTCTTTCTTTCTTTCTTTCTTTCTTTCTTTCTTTCTTTTTTTTTTTTCTTTCTTTCTTTCTTTCTTTCTTTCTTTCGTCTTTCTTTCTTTCTCTATCTCTCTCTTTCTCCCTTCCTTCCTTCCTTCCTTCCTTCCTTCCTTCCTTCTTTCTTTCTTTCTTTCTTTCTTTCTTTCTTTCTTTCTTCCTTACTTCCTTATTTTTCTTTCTTTCTCTCTTCTTTCTTTCTCTCTCTTCTCTTTCTTTCTTTCTTCTTTCTTTCTTTCTTCTTTCTTCTTCTTTCTTCTTTCTTTCTTCTTTCTTTCTTCTTTTCTTTCTTTCTTTCTTTCTTCTTTCTTTCTTTCTTTCTTCTTTCTTTCTTTCTTTCTTTCTTTCTTTCTTTCTCTATCTCTCTCTTTCTCTCTCTTTCTCCCTTCCTTCCTTCCTTCCTTCCTTCCTTCCTTCCTTCCTTCCTTCCTTCCTTCTTTCTTTCTTCTGTCCTTCCTTCCTTCCTTCCTTCCTTCCTTCCTTCCTTCCTTCCTTCCTTCCTTCCTTCCTTCCTTCCTTCCTTCCTTCCTTCCTTCCTTCCTTCCTTTCCTTTCCTGTCTTTTTCTTCATTTTTTGGTTTTGGGCCACACTTGGTGACACTCAGGGATTATTTCTGGCTGTGCACTAAGAAATTGCTCCTGGCTTGGGGTAACTATATGGGATACTGAGGATCAAACGAAGGTCCGTCCTGGTTCAGCAGCTTGCAGCGCAAGCACCATACCACTGTGCTATCGCTCCAGCTCACTTTTTATTATTTTATAAAACATAAATAAATATTTTATAAAACATAAACTTCTGATCACCACCAGAAGTTATTCCCAAGTACAGAACCAAGAGTAAGTTAAGTCATGACCATTACTGATATGGCCCAAGGCCAAAATACATAAATGTGAGCTTTCAGTTCTAAAGTTAAACAGAAAGATTGCACAACAATAATATAAATTACATATATTAAATACATATTCATAATTAAGTAAATATATTTTTATATTTAAATAATACCAATATTTTGTAGATGAGGATAGAAAGTTATTGGAAGAAAAGTTTGTGACCATCATAACTAGATACATGAAGACATGGAATGAATTCAAAAACTGAACTTGACTAAATATGATAACATCCTAAAAGTTATGCAAAAGGATGATTATGAAAGTGGTAACTGATGGGGAGTGACATAGTAGATGAATGTGTTTTATTAGTCATACATGTGAAATAAATATTTATGGTGATTTTATTGATCTCAGTCACAGTCAAAGCTATCATAATTTTAGTATTGATATCACTGCCTTATTCCTTCAAACTTATGAATATTATTTACCATAAACAAATTTATGTTACTATTTCTTTTCATCTGCCCTTACATTAATGCCCTGAAAGGCAAACTATAATCTGAGTAAAATCATGGTAACATAATTGTAAGTAGTATTTTATGGGCTAGGAATCTGTCACATCTTGACAACAGAGTTTTCTTGTTAAAAGATCACATAACTTTTTATTACAGATTTTCTGTGGAAAAGTTCATATCTGCATATCTCATTAAATACAAGATAAGATTTTGAATTTGATTGCTAACTAAGTTTTCTAATTGTTTAAAATTTGTTTAAATGAATGTTTTATATAAAATATTTATGAAGAGAAAATAGTTATTGCTTTTTTCTGGGATATTTTTAAGACAGAAAATAAATGCTTATTTACATCAGTTGTCTCTTTGAGGTCATAATGATGCTATAAGATAACTGGTGATTTATCACACAAGATTGCTTTTGATATCTAGTTATTACAAGATGGCCTAATTAATTTATATATATCCATAGAGAAGAAAAATGAGATTTCACATTTTTCTGGAATTTTATTACAATTTCATTGAGGCTTAAAACAGTATAAATAAACAAATGACCTTTATTGTTTTCAGACCTAAGTAAATAAAGCTATCTAAAAAAAATTCCTCAGCATTTGTGTTCTAAAAATCTGATGTGGTAGATATGTTTCTAGAAATACATCTTAGATTAATAGCTTACGTTTGTGTGGACTTAGCTTTACATAGGCATTATTCCTGTATTTATTTGACATTTTAGATAAGAAATTTCATTTAGCTTAGAATGAAGTCATATGGAATTCAAGAAATATTTAAAGATAATTTTTCTATAATATCAATGACACCATAGGAGGTTTCACATTTCTAAAATGCAAGCAGTTGGTATTGTGTGGTCAGGGACTAACGAGGGAATGAAAATCAGAACTCAAAATGAAGTGCCTTTTCGGTTTAACACTGGGCACTGATAGAAACTGATAATTTTTTATTAATGGACGGCAACCTTGCATTGAGTGAAAACATCTGCAAGAAGTGATTTATTATTTCAGAGGTATTGGAAGCTTGCTGTATCTTGCAGATTTAAGTATGTGTGCCTGAATAAAATAAATGAGATGCAACATGTGAAAAATGAAAACACATTACTTGTAAAGAATGTGTCACAAGCAGGGTATTTTTGTTCAAGTACACTTTGTCATGGGGACTTTTAATGCTGTTCTGAATACAAATCATTTAACTGCTTCATAAAATCACCTCAGTTGGAATTCTTGCATCTATCATCCAAGACATAAATGAGGGTTAAACTTAATGTGGTGTAACATCCCCTAAATGTTCAAATTTTGTGTCATATACAGCTATTAAAATTGCACACATATTCTATGGATCAAAATGAATAGATTATAGATTATTAAAATAGTAGTCCCCAAAACAAAAACAAGGTTTGATGTTCTAGACCTTAATTGAATACTCAGCAGATATACGAAGTTAAGAATTTTCACCACAGCTATTATAGTTAGACATTTAGATATATCATTTTATGGGTGAACAATTTTTAGTTAGGTGCCACACTATGTGATTAATAGAGAATACAATGGAGAGAATGCTACTAGTTATAGCATTGCTTTAGGACCCTGTGCATTTGTGTGTGTGTGTATACACATATCTTGAACCCTGCACTAGTACTTCATATTAGAATAATACCTTTGTATAAATCTCATGATGTATGTTTTAGATTTACCAGAAAATTATTTACAAAAAATAAAATTATTAATAGAGCTAGAAGCCTGATGATAATTATCAGAATGGATTATGCAAATTAAAAGAAAGTTGAAAGGGTCAGCAGATAAAGTGCTTTCCTGGCTCATGACTGTCTGAGGTTTAATCCCTGACATCATACATGAATTCCTTTACCTTGTCAGTAGTCAGTCATTCCTGAATCAATTCAGGAATAAACTGAGTAAAGAATGCTTTCTGATACCTATAAACAAAAAAATGAAAAAAACCTTTAACAATCTGTAAAAGACATATGCCATTAAGACTACTAATTTATTCTTTTCCTATTTGTGAGATTTCTGTTTAAGTTACCCCTATTATAATATACTTTGGTCTCAAAGAATTTTAAAAGTTTAATATCATAAGTAAATATGTCATAAATATCATTATATGATAGAGAGATTATTTTGTAAAGTATTTTATAACTTTCATTTACAGATGTAATTCTTAATTAATTGTAAGTTGAATTGGGGAAAGGCTTCTACATCCCTAGTGAGCATGAACTAATTCCTTATTAAAAGTTTTGTTGATGGGGCCGGGCGGTGGCGCTAAAGGTAAGGTGCCTGCCTTGACTGCGCTAGCCTCAGATGGACCATGGTTCGATCCCCCGGCGTCCCATATGGTCCCCCAAGCCAGGAGCGACTTCTGAGCGCATAGCCAGGAGTAACCCCTGAGCGTCACCGGGTGTGGCCCAAAAACCAAAAAAAAAAAAAAAAGTTTTGTTGAATGATTGAATTAATGAAGGGGTTGATCATAGAAATATTTTCACAGCAGTTTTATACATTAATTTAAGAGTACTAGAGAACTTGATCTACTCCAGACAATCTTCTGTGTCTGAGAATATAATGTTGGAGAGATGAAACATCTCCCACTCTCAAGGAAATCCTAGTTTAGTTGGAGATATGTTGAATTTGTCACATATCACATAGTGAAATACATGAAAGGCTATATGAAGAAATTTTAAGGGTTTTGAGACTATGTTGCACAAGGACTGGAAGACTAACAGGAGGTGATCTGTTAGCCAGCTAGTTGAGTAAGGTTTGAAATATGACCAATACGCAAGCAGCTGGAGACACTAACTTCTTGAAATTAAAATGTAAAATAATCTTATTTGCATTTAAAGGGATTGGTTTAGCAGCTTTGTGGCAAAAAAGGAAGAAGTGGGAAAAATCATTCAAGAAGCTTTAGTTATAGAGACTTGCAGATGACATTAATTCTATGTACTCAGAAATACAAAACTCCACCCCTGCTTCTCTTTGAAATATCTTAACATCCTCCTTGTTTCTTATATTGTTTTCTGAAAGAGGTCCTCAGAAATGAGGGGGTCTTACATATTTAGCTTTTGATGTAACATGTATTTCAGTATAAAGCTTATCTTGGAGTTAATCACTGGATACTTCCTATAATAAATACTTATTCAATAATGGCTTCTAGATATTTTTAAGTTAAAAACAGAAGATGGCTGCTTCCTTAAACATGTATCATGCCTGCTTGATTCTACACTCATTTTAGATTTTTCCACTTTGGGGAAGTCTGTGTTCACTCATGAACACAAACTTTCTTTTTTCTCTCCCCTAAAATCTTCCTAGATATGTTTCCATGAAAACTGTCTTGTCTCACCAATAAAAAAAAAAAAAAAAAAAAACAGAATTGGTAATAAGGCAGACAGTTCCAATAGAACTTTTTAGTGCTTTCCAAAATTTTTATTCTAAATTAAAATGTCAAAAACTGTTAAAATATCTTTTTATTAATGAATACTAACCCATGACTAATTGAATTTGGATCAGATTTAAATACATTGTTATATTCAAGTATAGAATGAATAAGAATATAAAACATTACATTCTAAATAATTTCGTCATATGGAGACAAAGTAAACTACTGAAATAAGAGATATAAAAAATGTAATAAAGGCTCATAGAAATAATTTACCTAGACTTTTCTTGTACTTTTTAAATTTTGCTAACCTGCACAGCCATTATAAATAGTTTTCTCTATTTTTGGCATCTTTTAAATTAACCTTTATGTGAAAATAGCCATGATCATCTCGAGACCACCATATGTAGCTGAAAATTTTATATAAATTGACTTTCCCAGGGGCTGAAGAGATAGCACAGTGGTAGGGCATTTGCCTTGCTCGCAGCAGATCCAGGACAAATGGTGGTTCGCATTCTGGCATCTCATATGGTCCCCTGTCCCTGCCAGGAGCTATAGCCCTGCCAGGTGTGAGCCACAAAAAAATAATAAAATAAAATAAATTGACTCTTCTGGCCTGAATAATTACTGTCCAATTAATTTAAAGCTAAAAATTGTTCTTCTAGGGGCAGGAGAGATAGCACAGTGGTAGGGCATTTGCTTGCATGTGGCCCACCCAGGATGGGCCTGGGTTCAATTCCTGGCATCCCATTTGGTCCCCTGAACTATCCAGGAGTAATTTCTGAGCATAGAGCCAGGAGTAATCCCTGAGCATCGCAGGATGTGGACCAAAAACCAATCAGTTAATAAGATAAATAAACAAACTGCTTTAATAAAAAAAATAAAAAATAAAAATTGTTCTCTCAACTATACTAATGTAGACTAAATTAAATTATAAAATTACGTTTAGTAGTTTCCTTAAACTCCTAAGTTGTCGATATTAACATAGCCTAATAATGTTAACATCAAAAACATATAGATATATGTTCTTCTTAATTATGTGGATATAACATACGTAAAAATTAAGATCCAGGCATACTGAGTAGTAAGAACTTGAATAAATATAAGATGCTAGAACTTGTTCTCATTAAAATTATTTATACTGAGACTAAAACTGTAGACAAAGCACTCCTTTCCTAGTTCCCCAAAACAGGTATGTAAATATAATAATGAGCAAAAATGGCAGATTACAGCTTTGATAATTATAAACCAATCTATTCATTATTGTAGCTTCAATTGAATCTTTCAACTCATCTCCCTTAAAATGTATTGCTTTTGGGCACACGACAACATCATAAAGAGATTCTAGATTCTTCATAATATAACAATTGTTTTTCTTGTCAATAATAGATTAAAATTTTATTTAGTAAAGTTTTTATCCTAGAAAAGAACTTATGAACACAAAAGAAAGAACCATACTTGATTGTTTTATAATAAAGCAAAACATGCAAAGGATGCCTATATAACTCTGTGGATACAGCTTAAAAGTGCTTTTTGAAATTAAATATTAAATAATTTCATTATTAGCTATACTTTTTCATTATATACCACAACATATACAAATAATTTACAAATATTTAAACTATACACTTTTAGCATTTAAATAGTCAAGAATCAGAATTTTACAGTAATCTGTGCAATTTATAGTTCGTTGATCATTGCGTATATGTGTTTATAGCAAATATTGAAAGAATACTGCTGATAACGTATATGTACTAATAATAAGGATATAAAATAAAATGTACAGAAAGATCTACTTCCCCAACCCCAAGGAACAGCACTATATTTTTTGTTTATTTCAATATATTTTTATTATGGTTTAGATAATACAGCTACAGTAGTGTGAATATTGATGTCATTTATTTATGGTAGTGATAATATTTGTAATATTATGACTACACTAGTGTTAATATTTATGGTGTTTATGGACAAAGTTACAGCACTCTCCATCAATATGCCCAACACCCTCAAGATGTCTAACAAAAATCTAATTTTATCATATATTTGTTTTAGTTTCAGTATTTAGAGGAGTATAAAAGCTTATAATTTCAGTGAACATAATTACTGTACTCTTCATGACATTTCTAGTGCCTCGATCCTCTAATCACTGTTTCTATAGCAATATGTTCTAGTCTGTTATTTTTATTTTAAATTTATTACTTATTTATATTTTATTTTTGCTTAGACACATTGATTTACAAAGTCATCCATAGCTGAGTTCCAGTCATGCAATGTTCCAGCATCAATATCAATACCAGTATTCTCTCCCTTCACCTAAAATCCACTCACCAGACTACTTCCTTGTCAGGCAATTATTTAAGTTTACTTATTAAAGTTAGCAGCTCATAGGGCCAGAGCAGTGGCACAAGTGGTAGGGCGTTTTGCCTTGCCCTCGCTAACCTACGAAGGACTGAGTTTTGATCCGCTGGTGTTCCATATGGTCTCCCACCCAGGAGCGATTTCTGAGCTCATAGCCAGGAGAAACTACTGAATGTCACCAGGTATGGCAAAACACACGCACACGCGTGCACACACACACACACACATACACACACATAAGTAGCAGCTCATGCTTTCAGTGTTGTTAGCCCTTTAGCCTACATATAGATTTTTTATAGATATTGATATATCATGCCTCTATATCATCGCTATGTCTAAATTTCCTGACCTCTTCTCCTATTATCTCCTTTCTACTTCTTCCTTTGATTTATTTCTTATCCATTCCTTCTCACTTATATAATCTAGGGTCAAGTGTATTTTATGAATTTTATATTGTGTATATATGCACACCACACCTTCATTATCAGCTCATCTGTTGTTGAACATGTAGGGTTTTTTCCATATCCTATCTATTATACTGTGTTAAAATAAGTAATGATAGATAAATGTTTTTGAATAAATGCTTTTCTGTTCTGGTGGTACATGATAAAAAGTAGAATTGCGGGCCCGGAGAGATAGCACAGCGGCGTTTGTCTGCAAACAGCCTATCCAGGACCAAAGGTGGTTGGTTCAAATCCCGGTGTCCCATATGGTCCCCGGTGCCTGCCAGGAGCTATTTCTGAGCAGACAGCCAGGAGTAACCCCTGAGCACTGCCGGGTGTGGCCCCAAAAACCAAAAAAAAAAAAAAAGTAGAATTGCTGGATTGTATAGAAGCTTTATTCTTACTTTTCTTTTCTTTTCTTCCTTTTTTTTTTTGTCATATAAACACCCCTTTCACCAGTGGAACATTCCCATCACCAATGTCTCCAATATCCCTCCCTTTCAGCCTGTATTCGAGACAGGCATTCTACTTCTCTCACATTGATGAATTGATCTATTCTTACGTTTCGGAGACAACTTTCTAATATTTTCCTTGCATCCCTGGAATGAATCACACTTGCTCAGAGTGTCTTACTTTTTGTTTTTTCTGTATATGGTGTTTTATTTGGTTGATTAAAACTTTTGAGAATTTTTTGTATGATTAATTGTCATAGAAATTGGTCTTGCTTGTAATTGAGTGTTTTCTCTTTTTTTTCCTCATTAGTGTAGCCAAATGTTTGCCTGTCTTATCTTTCAATGATCCAGCTCCCAATTTTATTGACCTATTGTACTGTTTTCTTTATTTCTATAACTTTTATATTTTTAAATTTTTTCCTTCTAGTTTTGTCAGGATTTTTGTTGTTCCTTATCCAGGTATTTAAGCCATATATTTAGGTTTTTGATTTATTTTATTATTTTATTTTATTATTTTATTTTTCTTTCCAAGTATAAGCCTTTATTGCTATAAATTTTACTTATAGTAGAATTTTGGCTGTGCCCCCTAGATTTATTTTATATCATCACTCTCTTTCGTTTCAAGGGTTCTTTTAATTTCTTCCCCAATTTCCTCTTTAATCCGATTGTTATATAGCAGCATATTATTCAGCTTCCAGATACTGCGATTTTTTTCCTTAACTTTTGGTTTGTTTATGGAGCCACGCCATACATTACTCAGGGCCTATTGCTAGATCAACACTCAAAAATTAAAGAGAATGAACTTATCAAATGTAGAAGTTGGAAAATAACAAAGGAGATTTGAGTTTCGCTTTGGTGATTTCTTATTGGGTATAGTGTTTGTTCTGAAGATGTACTTGACAGTGTAATTATTTTAATATTTATTAGGAAAAAGTAGCTATACAAAAGGGGTTCTATCCTTATATTTATAATAAAAATACATTTATTTACAAAATTATCCTGGACTAAATATGGTCTAATAAGTTTGAGGTATCATACCTTGATTGATTCAAAGCAATTTTGAGGTTTTTACATTGTTGACCAAAATTATATTCATATTTTAATATTGATGGTTATATGTGTTTCTTTATTTAAACATGTGGACCTGTGAATATGGAATTATCACATTTTATTTTATTTAGTTTTGTTTTTTGGGGGGTCCACAGCTAGCTGTACTTTGAGATCACTCCTATAAGTTATCACTGAATTCAGGATTCACTCCTATATATTTTGAAGATGTGTGGTGCTGGAGGTCAAACCTGTGTAGGCTTAATACAAAACAAGCAACTTAGCAACTATACTATTACTTCAGCTTTAGAGTTTGAATATCTACTATACATGTAGTGGGATAGGTCCAGTTTTATACTTCTCTCAGCACTATTGAAAATGAACACTTTGAACTGAGTCTTGAATATCCCTTAGAATTGAAAGAATGACCAGAAAAAAAACAAAGATGTTTATTATCTCTATATATTTAAGCTTCATAGACTTACCAACTGTAATTAAATTTATTTGAAGTTGTATTCTCTCCATAATTTTGAGACACCACATCTAAGAATTACTTAAAATATTTCAAAAATATTGATGTTGAAATATAATAATGCTTGTTAACTCACTTAGATGTATTGTAAAAAAGATAAAATTTAATGATATATAGTAAGTTAGGTCTTATTTAATCTTAAAGTTAACACAGTTATAAAAACATTCAAGCACAATTTTTTTATTTTTTTCAAGCACAATTTTTTAATTAAAATCACTAAAATTATTTTGAAGTAATTAGGAATTTAGATGTGCTACTTAAATCTCAATGAAACTATAGAGATGAAAGTAAAAACATTTGGGAAACCTAAAAATAGCACATCTCAGCTAACATAAAAATTTGCCTTTGGTAAATGAGTATGATGACTGGAATAAGCAATAGAAACAGCATGTTTTGAAGAAAAGCACCAACCCAAGCTTCTGTCTTGATTTTACTCACAAGAATAGGAAATACTACATAAAATAAAAGACAACTAAGTCATATTGGTGAGAAGCAATTTTTCTTTGTTGTAGTTCTAGAGTAGACTTTTGCTCATAGCATGGAATTCTATCTTCTTTTAAACTGTTATTATAAAAACAGCATGTAAATGATCATCTAAATAGGGTAAATACATAAAATAATGATAAGTATCATACTGGGACATTAAAACAAAAGAGTATTGGAAAAACATGAAATAAACTAAATTTATAAATATATGAAATACAAATTTTAAAAAATAATGTAATATAACATATAAATATAATTAAGGGCTGCTGTTTGTTTAAAAAAGAAAATTCTTGGGGCCGGGCGGTGGCGCTGGAGGTAAGGTGCCTGCCTTGCCTGCGCTAGCCTAGGACGGACCGCGGTTCGATCCCCCGGCGTCCCATATGGTCCCCCAAGAGGCCAGGAGCAACTTCTGAGCGCATAGCCAGGAGTAACCCCTGAGCGTCACAGGGTGTGGCCCAAAAACCAAAAAAAAAAAAAAAAAAAAAAAAAGAAAATTCTTTTTATAAAATTCTGTAGAATTTTACTTGAATCATGGATAAGTAGGGAAACTTTATCATAGATCTTTGTTATAGTCATCATCAACAAAAATCAATGTAAGAGGTTAATTTTTTGACCCAGAGAGTTAATGATAAAACAATCATTTATATAAAATGGAGAGATATTAAATAAAAAATAAGAAATTAGTAATGAAAATTATAAGTCGAAAAATTCTACAAATATTTGTAAGATTTAAGGTTCTAAATTAATATATTGAGATCAATAGCTTTCAGATATTCAGACAATAATCTAATAATATAAATGACAACTATTTCTCTAGGAAATGAAGAAATGAAAATATATTAGAATAAATCAACACCTTTACACATTATCAGTTAAAACATGCTATTAAAACATAAAAAATCAGAATACATTAGAAAACTTCAGAAATAAATACAGGATTTTAGTATAAATAAAGGTGGTCTCCCAAAGCAATATTGAAAAGCCAATTAATTGTTCATTATATCACATCGATATAACGGGTGTATACTTTTCACTAAATTTTGATCCTTGTTTCACATATAGTACTAATACCGGTACTTTTACAGAAAAGGAAATAAAATAAAGCTTAAAGTGTTGCAAAGACACTAAACGTCACTCAGAATAAAAGAAATGAAAATTAATACACCACCAAGGTACCATTACATCTATCACAGTGGCAGATATTTGATGAGGTTCTAAGAAACTGGAGCTCATTGAGTACTTATGTAAAACCATCAATTTCACTTGTGGGAAATTATTTTCCTCGTATTAAAGGATGTGTCTTCTAACTCATTAAGTGTAGTGTTATTTGTAGAAGAAAAGTAATGAACTACACTCAAAGCTCACCAAGAGAGACTAGCTAATAACTAATATATAAATATGATCTATTTATACAATAGATCACTATGAAGCTTTAAATCATATTGAAAGATCTTCAAGTAATAATGAAAAATCTCTAAAATGTATTGGTAAAGAGAAAAATTGTGGAAATTATATACTATTATTTGTCAAAGAAAATAGGTACATATTTACATATGTATGCATAAAATACTATATTTTAAAAATATTTTAAAATTATTTTTGTTATAGCTGCCATTTAATGCATAAACACAGGTATAAGAAACCTGTAGAACTCTGATAAAAGGGTACCACTGGAGTAAGAAGATTTTTATACATTGGTAGTTCTATAAAAGTATGTTAATTTTTTTCTATGTGATTGAGCTACTTAAAATTCCTCAGTCCAATTTTCCCATTGTATAGACACAGATGATTAGTAAATACTGTGTGTGTGTGTGTGTGTGTTAACTATTGTTCTAATTAATATTCTTTGCAGAAAATCACTGTGACAAGCTCACACTGGGGTCTCACATGGAAACTTGCTATGCTTTCAGGGATCTGAAAAGTATCAGGAAAGGAAGTACAGTTGTCACTTTTTTTTTTTATAATTCAAAATCTTGTACCTGGTCTCTGTTTTTGTTATTACCATACCTTCTCTTCTATGCCTTTGCATATGCTTAGTTTTTCTCTTTAAATGGCATCCTTAACCCTCTACTTTCTATACAATAGATTTCAACTATGGATGAAGAGATAGTCTAGACCTTAAATGGCATGCAACCAGTTCTAATTTGATCCCTAACACTTCATACCTATTTCCCCACCTGTCCCCAGCATATCCTATGTGGCCCATGAGGTTTGCCTAACACTCCTAACAGCTAAAGACCTGAGTAACACCTCATCCTTATGACCTTATGTTGAACAATCACTTTCCTTAGAATTACTGGGAGAGAACCATGGACATCCTGTGCATTGCTTAATGGTCCAGAAAAATATTTAAAAATACTTTAACCAAATTCTTCACTAGAGACTGCTAAAGTCTTTGGTTGCATCGGTTAGTGGTTGCTACAAACATCAGGGCATCCCTTCCACAACTTGTCTCCAAATAACATTTTCCCATGTACTTACAAGCCAGGAGACTTGCTCACAATGCCATAAAAACATTCTGTCCATGTGACAGCCACCCAGTCATACCCTGATGCTGAAAAGAACAGGGTAGTTAAAACTCATTTTTCTAATTGAAAAGAAAGTAAAATTTAGTAAAAGCACTTTATATTAAATGGTCCACTACTTAGATCTATCTTTTTAAAGGGACTGACCCATGAAGTCATAGTAGACAAGAGGGAGAGGTATTTAAACTAACTTTCAGGACTTAGAGCCTAAAGCCACAGAGTCAAATATGAAATCACCATTTTTACTATCATTGTATTGGCCTCTATGACTTTCTTACATAAGTAACTACTTTATTCACCCCCAAAATAATGTCCATGATGTCTGGCTATGCAAAGGTTCAGAAGCCTCAAGGCAGTGGCAATTGTTGTAAATGCAAACTGTGCTTAATCTACTGGGGAACTTCTCATATGATTAGGCCTTGACATGTTTATGCAACCAGTTCAAGGTGAAGCTTGGATAATCTAACAAAAATATTTAAAGAAAATATTATTGCAAGAGGCTGAAAGCAATACTTTAATAAAAAAATTGAACATGACAAGAGGACTTGAAAAAGCCCTTGTTCCTGCTTAGAACTTTATTTTTCCAAATAAATCAAGTAATTTATACCCTTTAAAATCTTTGTGTCACTATGCAACCTGACTATGTGTGTGTGTATATATATATATATATATATATATATATATTCGAGTTGTCACTTATATGTGAAAACTAGTAAAAAGGATAGATTCTTTAATGCTTGATTGCCCTTATGCTTTTTTTTTTTTGTTTTGATTGTTAATTCCTTATTTGTGATGTTTCCACCCCTATGCTCCAATTAGGTTGAGTAAAATAAGAACTTGTTTTCATATGGAAGTTGGTCTAATCAGTGTCATTCAATGATCACATAGGCTTGCATAATGCAAATCATTATTTATTTGAGGATTTAATTTGGTCACTTAGAAATATATTTTAAGCCTTTAGCTGACTTCTTAAATTAACAAGGAGATAATTGGAATCAATGTCATAGCTAAAAATCATATTTCTTTATTTACCTACCAATTATGTGAAATTAAATATATACACATCTGCCACTAAAACTAACAGACCCTGCCTCACAAACTATTTGTAAGACTGATGTCTTCCTCTGAATGAATCCATTGATTATTGATTTAGCACTTCATTTTAATGATTATTAAAAAGTGGAATTTTAGATCTTCAGAACTGGTTCCTTATATTTTTAAAAATGGACAATATTTGCCATTACTTTTGTCCAAATATATAACAAGTAATAAAAAGGTAGCTCAAGAAGAGGCATTCAAAAATACATGCATAAAAAAGTTCTACTAAGTACCATATCATCATTTTATTTAGCATGTAATCAAAGAGGATATTTTAATTTTTATTTATCAATAACAAACAGTGTCTTATAAAATCATTAGAAATATGGAGAATAGGTGGTCTCATTTCTCACTAATAAATGAAGGGACCAGTGGGTAAAATTCTTGCCTTTCACAAAGCCAACCAGGCTTCAATCCCTGGGACAAGATTTGGTTCCCCAAAGCACTTTTAGGAGGCTTCTCTGAAGTATCTGAGCATCAAATGATTCCCTCTCAATTAAAAAAAATATATATATATATATTGAGATATTACAGTTAATTTTCAGCTCCATAGTTAATTCAAAATATTAGTAAATAGGGGAGTCCCTGATCTGTTAGAATTCAGTGCCTACACCAGGTATCCTCTGGGTCACATGCAGCTTCAAGGACATTTATCTGGTTCATTTTGTGTTTTTGCCACTGCTGCCTGTCCTGCTTAGTAGCCTACTTGTTCCTGGCCTGTGCATATGTGTGGGATGTTTATGTACTCTTTGACTCATCATCTTCTTTCGGTCTCTCAACTACTCATCTAAGTCTCTGGCAGGACTCTCAAACTACAACCTGTCAAAAGCAAGGCCCATAATTTCCATTGAAATATTGGTAAGTTTGTTAAGTTTACTTGTTCTTTATTTTAAATATTGTATTTGTTCCCAGTTTGTGTTTTTACTTCAAAAGAGGATATGTGTAGAAATTTATTCATAGTTTTCTTTTTTAAATTATAGTCCAACCTTCCAGTGTCTGAGGGATAATGAACTGGCCCACTGTTTAAAAAGTCTGGGGATCCCTGGCTATACCTTTAACTAATACATACATCTGATACAGATACATCATGACTTCCTATGCTTGAAATTGAATTGTATCTTCCATGAACAATTCTCTGGAGAAAAAGATGTGCTTAAATATTCAAAATCATATATACTTAATCCATTATGAACCCATTATCTTACATGAATATTAGCCCTCACATGGTATCTAGAGTACTTTGCTTAAATCTTGAACTTACTTAGCTATTTAGCCCATGTCATCAATAATAAAGACTTTGTAAGCTTGTTCATGGCCTTATATTAGAAACAGCTACTCTTACGCGTTTTAGCTATCTGCTTTAGTACTTACCATTTAAAACACTCCTGTCCTCCTTGTACAGGCATAACTTCTCAGTGGAAATAAAATGGAAGCATAAGTTAAAGGGAAATGGCAATTGCACATATCAATGTCCCTTGGTGGTCTAAGATGTGATCTCTGGAAGGATATGACTTCTAGAAAGGCCCAGTTCATTGTTCTTTAGAATATTAAGATCAGCAAGGCTAACATAGTCATTCATTTTTTTCCATAATTAGTATGAATAATATTACTGTTATATCCATGCTTAGAGTGAAAATCAAGTATAGCAAGTATAGAGGACAGGAATGTGGATGAACACTAAAAATGTATGTTGTTTATTGTAAATTCCAAGTAAAAAGGCAGTTGGCAGTGGATGGGCTTCCTAAATGGTACTCAAGTAGCCTGAGGATCATTCCTGGTAATGTTTGAACACTTCGCCAGTGGTTCAGCACTAGAAGAATGTAGTAGTGCTTAGGCTCTCTGTAGGGCCAGAAACTATCAGACTACATTTAGCTTGATCTTGGTCTTCTACAGTCACATCTGGCAGTGCTTAGAAGTCTCTCTGTTTCAAGATTATAAAGGAGTTGAATTTCTGAAAAGCACGCAGCAAATCGCTGAACTATCTTCCTGGCCCTTAAGGGGATCTTTTTTTTTAATACTGGTGCGCAATATGGATATGCATATTACTTTACCTCCTTTCGCCATTCAGGTCTTGTCTAGAGTGATCATTCCCATTATTGTAGTAGTCCCTTTACTGCTCTAATTGTATTCTGAAATAGGAAAATGATTCAAACAAATATTAAAGCTCATGGTTTTTAGGTTATCTGGCCAACTTCCTTCAAGAAACCAAGTCCTAGTTATGTGTTATTTAAATGAGATAATTCAAATAAAAGCTATTTTATTTTTTATTTCTTTTTCTTTTGAAACCAAAGGGAAATATGTTCTCCTCCAGTTTCATGCCCTTATATATTGCTTTACTGAAAATATTCAAACTATTCAGTATGCTTTTTGTTAATAGAGAGGTAAAAGATCTCATCTGATTTCTTAGCATGGTGAATAAAGGCCAGAAAATTAATTTCATAAAAAACAACAGATGAATTGAGAAAATCTGTTCATATATGCTTGGGAATCAACAAGGTAAGGAGTTAACTAAAAATTATAAACTTGCATATGTAAATTAAGCAGGGAAATGGGTGAGGAAGAGAAGGTATCCAAGAGAAAAAACATATTTCCTGCAGATAGAAATGGTTTTTAGGGAGAAGATCTTATGATGACATTTTGTGATAATGTCTGTTTGGAGGAAATGACAAACAGCCATGAAAGAGTATTTATTTGTGATAGGTTATACTTTGACCTTTTTTGGAGGGCAAGCTGAACCAAATTAAGGGATATAGCAGCCTCCTTTCCTAAATTTTCTCATTTTAGTGAGTTAAAGAAAATTGAGCTTTCTTTTGTTTCTTGTTCCTATTGTTCTGAGGATTACTCTCAGCTATACTAGATTGAAGTGTGAGGTAGAAAGGATCAACACATGTTGTGCCAGGGAACAAAGAACTTAAGACCCTGAACATGTACTTGGCCATTTTACCACATCCATTGCTCCAAGATTTTGTTCTTGACCTGAATTTCAAATGTCTTTAAGTTTAAAATAATCTTTATACTAACTTTAGGATTCTGAGTGGGCCCTCCCAGGGTGCATGCTGTTTCCTTGCATTTTTCAATGTGGCAAGCCTTCCATTCAAGGCTGCATGATTTCTTACAGACTTCAAATGGGTTTATCAAGGCATTTCACAGGACAGACAATCGCCTCATCAAGAGAAGGTCTCATACCTACTGTTAAGATAATAGAAAAAAAAAATCTGGACCTGTCACAGAAATCAAAGAATTTAGACTTTGCCAGAGTCACCAAAGACCTTTGATAGGAACTAACATTTGCCAAGAAGCAAATATTTGTTTAAGAGCAGTGAACATAGCATAGGAGTAGCAGAAGTTAAATTTTTTGTTGATGATAATGATTAAAATGATAATATGCATTTTATGCTTTTCACTTTCATAGAAAAAATTGGTGAAGTAATTCTAAAACTAAAATGGTAAAATCATACACTAATATATCTGCATTGTTCATTACTGAATTTAAATGTTTTTAGAATTTAAAATTAAATTATTTATTTTAATTTGATTTTAATTAAAATTTAAATTTAAATTAAAGTTAAAATTTATTATATAAAATAAATTAAATTTATTTATTTAAATGTATTTATTTATTTTATATTCATAAATTTCAAAATTTATTCTGAGCAATGGATACAAACAATCCTAATCAGAAGATAAACAAAATACTCAGTACATTGAAATTTCAGTTCCAATATTTCAAACAGAAAATTTTTAAAAGGACACTGAAAAAATCGATTAAAAAAGATAGGTATATTATTTTTAAATATCCACATGTTAAAAATCTAGAGCGATAATAAGTAGATGAGGTAAGGTGTTTTTCTTATGCGCATGTTATTGATTGCAACTTTGAACCTGACCACTAGAAGTGATTCCTGAGTGCAGAGCTAAGGTCAAATCCTGAGTATACTTGTCTGTGGGCCTAATCCTCATTTCTCATTTTTAAAATATTACATTTTATTTATAAAAGCATGATATAAGATCAAATGGGTCTAGGAAGATAGTATAGGGACTATACTATGCCTAACCTGGTATGAGACTGAGTAACACATGTCTCCCCCAGTATCTCTGGGATTGCCCCAAGCACCATAGTACCTGGTTAGCTTTATTTCCTTGGGCCCTTGCATATAGTCATGGAGGCTGGTTGCCAATTTTTGGAAGTGATCCCCTGATCCTCTTATCACTGCTTAGAGCTTCCTCCCTTTTTAAAGTGTAACTTACCTAAGGTCACATGCTAGAGTCAGGATTTTATCACAAGTAAAAGATAGATAATAACTTCAGAAGAGTCAGTAAAATGCAAATGAGAAAATGAAAGAATTCAATATTATTACTTGATTGTACTATATAGGTTTATACAAACATGTATACTAAATATGTTATATATGTGTATATATTTATATATACTGATATTACTTGGTTATTGTCTTTGTAACTACTAATACTTGAAGTAAGGAAATAAGAGTAAATTCATTATGCAAAAGATCTGGCTGATGTGTTGTTTGATAATTAAGAATCAAAGGTCAGTTTCTGGGAGAGTAAAATTTCTGTCATAGGTATGATCAGGTGGATAAATTGTAAGATGATTGTTCTTTTTAAGTTACTTGATATATATATTGAAAAAATATATTAATATAATATGGATACCACTAAAAATCATATTTAAAGGATATATTTCTAACCCTTGAGAAATTTTAGTCAGGTAAATTAAGAAGCACTATGTGTTTGATAGCTAGAGAATGGTGCAAAGATTTGTAGTCAACTTTTTGATTTTTTTTGTTCAAAAAATTGTATAAGCACTGTGATTTCTAATACTTTTAGCAATAGCATTTCAGACAAATAATGTTCTGATTCACTACCCATCAACAATATTGGCATCCAACCCTTCTCCAGTGTTTCAAAGTGCTCCCAATGTATGCCCCTTTGGGTAGAAATTACATTGGTGATCTTAATCTGTGCTTGCCAGCTATGTTTTCTATGATAGTCACTTCATCCACATGTCATCCAAGAACTAGTCCATTAGTCCTGACCTGGGAAGGTGCCTCAGACCTGTATGAAAGGAAATTACAGGTTGGTGCTTGGGTGAAGTGGTGGTGTAGGGCCCAGATGGGCCTCTAGTGGAATTTCTTTCTTTGTGGGGTACAGCCCCTAAATTGTTGTTTATTCAGATCCAGCGAGCTGTGCATTCTGAAGTCTGGAGCTGAAGTCCCAGGTAGACTGGGCTTGAAGGAAGTACCTTTCCAGTCTCTTTCTTCAGAGCTTTCATTCTCAGTAACAACTCCTCTGGTGCTTTGTGCCTCTTCACTTTTTTGAACACTACATCTAAGTAAACAGAGCATGGAGGGAACACATTCTTTCTCCCTAGTATTTGCATTTTAAGCCCTTTATCTCCAGCTATAGATTGAAAGGCTTTGTCTCTAGTTAAAAGAATTTCAGGCAATTGCATCTAGATGGAGGAGATTAGATATGGTCCAGAGGGGCTTTTCTTTGTACCTTAAATTCCAGCTCTCCTTAGTCCTAATATGCCCTGGAATGAATAGGCTTTGTTCTGACTCTGTTCTGTAAGCTTTTTGGAAACATGGGTGTCCCTTTTTTTTCACCAGGGTTAAATACTGTGGTATGCACACCAATTTTTTTCATATTATTTTGTTCTATTTTTCCTTTGTATTCATGTAGATCTATTGATCTTATCTTAGTTTCCATCCTCCTTTTTTTTCTCTACCTCATAAATGAATACTTCAATGTAACCATTAATGTATTCAGAGCAAGAATATCATTTACTAACTTAAATTATATTGGTTACATTTTATTTTCATCATATTCTAAAGTTTATTTTGTCCACTTTGTTTGCTTATGTGGCATAAGTTGATATTCTGTTTTATAAAAGCCCACTGTGTCATTTTTCAGTCTGAGAATCCTAGGCAGCCCAATTTTAATATATTATCAGAGTATTGCAATTTATTTTACTAAGTTTTGGAGCCATGGTTTATATATTGATATACTTGGTTTCATTGTTGTTCACATGATTAGTTCTTTCTTGTATCTTTTTCTAATTAATATAAAAAATACATTACAAATATTCTATTTCTGTAGTTTATTTTTCAATGTGTAACAGCTATTAGACACATCATCACTAGGTAAATATGTACTGTATATGATTTAAATTCATTTGTAGCTCTTAATAAAATATTGTTACCTATATACCAAATATTTTGTTGAAGGAACATTGCAAATATAAAATTATGAACATTTGAGGTGGTGCAGTGTAGCATATGAAAAAGTTTCCATAAGATGATTCTTGGAATTGTATTTAAAAGTGTTTCCTTAGGATTGTTCTGTGACTTTTGCCCCACCTAACCCTTCCAGGTGGGGCGCTGTGGAGTTGGCAATAAATAGCTTGAGGGACAGGAGTGAGGGGCCTTCTGTGAAAAAGCTGCTGGCTGCAGGAGGATTCTCTGGCTCTCCTTGCCCGATCTTTTAAACCCTATCGTTCTTGTCTGTGTGGATTATTATTTGCTGCGGATAAATATTACCAAGGTCTTCCCCCGAAAGGGGACAAGGGGATAGGAAGTAATTTCTCATTCTGGGGACTGTTCTTGGATTCACAAATACCCAGCCAAGATAACGGCGAAGATATCTTGCAGTGCAGCATTAAAAAATCAACCCCTGAGCACTGCCAGGTGTGACCCAAAAACCACAAAAAAAAAAAAAAAAATCAACTCATTCAGGAAATGTATTAAATTCACTGAAAATTTAGTTCTCATTTCTCACCATATAGCTGTCCTTTTCTACAAGACTTTTGCTAAGCTCTTCTCTTATCAGGACAGTTTTCTATAAAATTAAAATTTTGTGCCTATATTTTTCATATATCTCCTCATTTATCTTCTGTACTCCTACGTGTTAGCCTTTAAATGGTTCACTTATTCCTCTAGATTTCCAGAAAAGTCAGTTCTTTGAATTGATCATAATATACCTCTTTGGTTGTAGACAGTTTTGATTTGAAAGTTATCTCTTGGCCTGGGTTAGCTCAGCCATTACTTCAACGAACATAGAGCTTGCTTTGAAAGTAACTCAAATCATGGAGACAGGGAGTTCCCTGTCCTCTTTTATGTAGAAATCAGAACATTCTTTTCCCTTAGTCAGGGACCCTTGCGGTTACCACCTAGAGAAGGAAATGACTCTCACCACAGAAGATACAACCAATATATAAGTTTGCATGAAATGATCTTAAAAAAATAATTCTTTCCTTGCTTTCTACTTCATATACTGTTTTCCTAGGCTCTGCCCCAGAAAATATCATATAATAACCATCATTTTCATTATTAAAATTATATAAAAATACCCAAGTCTAACCACATTGAGTTCCCTTTCTTTTTTGAAAAATTTTATATAAAACGAATAATGATCATTTATGTCTTCTATTTATCTTCTTTTGAAATTTAATTTGTAGAGCCTCCTACCTATAAATGGGAGCTAAGAGGATGGAAAATACTTTTCTTTTCTCTTAGTACCTAAATATATGTGGGGGAACAAAACAATGAAGGACTTTGTAAGTCACAATGGTTTAAATAAAATAAAATTTAAAATAAAAATAATAAATAATATGAGTACCTTTTTATAATTGTATGTTGATCTTTATATAATTGTCTGATAACAGAAGTGATCATGATGGTTTAAAAATGACTTGGTTTAAATAATAGTTAATTGATAATTTACTGTTGGCTCTCATAGTGTTACATGTCAACATTTTGTTTACTTTTTTGTAAGGAATTAATTTCTCTCCAGATTCAGCTTTTTAGAAGAAATACCATCTCTTTAATTTTCTGTCTCCATCTAGCTTAGGCTCATTGACTTTAATGACTCATGTTATTGCTTTTGATTTTATATTTTTATCTAATATTCTGACAAAGTCATCTTTATTTTATTTTTGATACTGAGCCTTTTATTGGTTTTCCATTTTAAATTTAACTTTTTATTGATCTATTTTATGTTAACATAAAATTCTTCTTATAAACATGTTTGATTTCATATTTTGATTTCATATATTTTGATTTAACATATATACTATTAATTTTGTTTTAGAGACTTAATCAAAAACCTAAACTTAGTGAGAAAACCAAGAAGGTCTCTGTGTCTTGAGCAAAGGTGGTAGTGCTGAAAAAAGAAAATGACTGTATATTTTGTGTTAAAATTATTCGTATTTTTGAAAACTGGAAAGAAGATAGAGACTTTTTCTCTTTGAAAAGTAGATATTGCCTGTTCTCTTAAGCTTTAAAACCAAAGGTTATCAAAGTAAGATTTCATAAATGGTGACCAATCTAAATGATGTTGTACAATTTGTATTATAAAAAATATATCTTTGAGTTTTGTTCAATAGGTTAGAAAAATGGATTTTATGGCACCTGATGGCATATTAAACATTCTGGGAACATCAAATGATTAGTGACTGAGCAGCCATTTGACAAAGAACATACCTTCCAACATCTTGAACTTGGAAAAGTCACAAGTAGAAATGGGGCTTAATTTGGCTGAAAATTTTTACAATGAGAATTACATGTCAATGCTGAATAGCAAAAGACATGTATGACTAATATTCCAAGTGACTCTTTTACCTTTATCCTCTAAATATTTTGCTAATTTCACTCACACTGGTTCTTGAAATTATCTGGCAGGGTATCTGTATATTTGTAATAATATGAATAATTATCTCTACATGCATTTATCATTAAATAAACCTCACCAGAGACAGCATGATTGTTTACTTAAGCAGCCTAAAACTGGGGATGCTAGATAGCTCCAGAACACAGGATTATATTGTCAGAATGGCACTATTTATTAAGCTATGATAACGCTAATGTTCCTTTTTGATATATAGCATGTGCGACTTCAGCTGAACTTGTAGAGAGCCTTAAGGATGTTTCATTGAACATTTAGTATGGCAGCCAGCCAGAATACATTTAGCCTAAGCCCAGATGACGGGCTGGTAATGAGGTAGTGATTGATGACCACAGCTTCCTTATGAAAACCTGCTTGATATGCTGGGGGGGAAATGCATTGCTAGCTCTTTTCATTTCACTCCCTGTTGTATTAGTTATTTTTACTGCAGAAGAACTTACATGAGCTTGTGCTTATGTACTTTTGACATGACTTGTAGATTACAATTGAGTGGTAGTCTGGAATTTTAGAAGTTGGACCCTATGGTTAGATGTATGTATAATTCAGATCTCAATTTCAAAGTGGACTTTAAAATAATTTTATCAAACCATAACTGTGATCCTCCCCAAATACTCTACAATTCTTATTTTCCTTCTAAAAAATTAGGTTTCTCTAACTCTTTTATCCCTTACTGTATTGTGAAGTGATATCTACAAAATTCTCATCTCTCCAGTGTGTTTTCACATCTTTAAATTTCAAGATCAGGACACTTGCCAAAAATGACAAAATATGTTTTTTTAAAAATCCAATTTTCAAATTTTATTGTATTTTAATAATGTGGGGATCTATTTACTTTTTCTTGATGAAAGCTGAGAAAAATCACAAAATCACTTTTTGTTTTTTGATACTACTTCCAACTTAGTTGGAAATGAAAACTCCCCTAAAGAACCTTTTGTGCTTTTTTTGTACTTTTTGGTCTGTCTCTTTATTGCTTTATGTTTTTGCTCTCTTAGTCTTTGTCAACATAAATCACTTCTCAGATTATTTCATATAAGCACTTATGATTACAAAATGCCACTTGCTAGAATGACCACTTTGGTTGCCTGCTGACCTGGGACAAGGTGGAGCAAGGCCCAAGATTGACATTTCACCCTTAATAAATCTTGCTTGTTGAAATGCCAGCAACAAATAGGGTTTACAGAGATTGACAAAAGAAAATAAACTATGCTCTGAGCTAGCTTGATCATGTCGACTGGGCATTCATTTTTTCCCGATTAGAAGAGAACCTGTCCCGTTTGTTACCTTGCAGCCCTTATTCTTGTGGACTTGGAGAGAGAAAAAACAACATAAAAATGCCTTAATTTCATTCCTATCATTTGGACAGCTCAAGTGATGAAAATTTAAAGTGACTGGGAAATCCTTCTGGAGCTCCCATAACCCACCTGAGCTGTGATATCAGCAAAAATAAAAATTGATAAGCAAAGTCACAAGGCTGTTACATACTTCCTCTTGTTTTTTTAAATTTTTTCCATTTATTTGATTATTTTATGTATTAGAAAATCGAGAATGAAGGACAAGCAGACAACAGGAATATTAGTGTTCCATTGAAATATGACTTATCTCTTGAAACATTTGCTAATAAGTATATAGATAGGCCTTAAATAGGATACAAATTTTTATTTTCACTTTAATACTTTACTATGCTGCTACAATCTGAAAAAAAATAGTAATAATATCAGGGTTGTACCAAAGTGGAAGACTTATGCCTTTCTATTATGGAACTTATATTTTATTAATAAGTTGCTTACCACTATTGCCACCAAACCATACTTTCTTACTGGAGATAAAGCAACTTGTTATTTACTAGGAAAAGTTTCTGGTAGCAAAAACTTGACCTAAAATGAATTATTTACAAGTTTAGAAGAAAGACTTGCTAAGTCAATGCTACAGCTGAGAAATAAGCCAACGCTTTCTCCAAAACAGCTTGAAGCTGACAAAACACTAAGCTCTGAGGTCCTAGAGAAGCAGCAGTTCAGGGTCTTGTTAGCTTCAAGCTGCAGGAAAGACAATACTGGCAGAATGCTCAGAGGAAAGAACCGGCTCCCTAAGAGGAGGATGTGAAGGAAGCTAGAAATAGAGTGACTGAGAAGTCATGGAGCAACAGAACAACACTAAATTAGACATGTCTGATGATGAGACATAAAGAATTTAAAGAGACCTGGGAAATAAGTAACAAAACAAAATAAATGGGCAAGGAACCAAAATGAGAAATAAACAGGCTATAGAAAAATGGTAGCAAAGAATGTTTTAATGCTAGGCAGAGCATTATATTTTATTGTATTTATGTGGTGCTTCATGGTATATGCATATTCTGTTATTCAATTGACTTAGACTTGAGTAGCACCTTTATTATAATCACTTACTAGGTGAATAATGAAAAACAGTCTCATAAATCAGTGATATCCAGATGTTAAGTATTCAAGTCCATTGATAGAGTTGTTTGAAAATATGGATTTAAAAGATAGATTGCTAAAAATTTTTGGTAGAAATTTAATTTTACCAAAATAAGTCAGAGGGAGATGAATACCAGATTCCCTCACTCATCTATATAAAGATAAAGGGGAGGATTAGTGTTTTGGATAATGAATAGTATTGAACAATGATATGTCGTTGACTTTGGATTATAAAACTGACTACTGAACAGAGGACAGGGTGAAATATATTAGAGATAGATGAACACTGATGGAGTTTTATGGCTACTTCGTTGGTGGTGGAATATAGAACTTTTTTACAACCAGACTCTATTTTAGCACTATTTGACTTGTATTATTACCAATACTGTAATCTAATTTTTTTTATTTTTTTAATGAGAATGTGTGGGGCACTTTCAAATTAGATTATTGAAAAGTCAGCCAAAGAATCATTTGAGGTAATTGAATTATATGACTGCCAGACATACTGGATTTACTGAACTTGGTAAAGTAGGGCTGTATCAACTAAAGAAGCCAGAATGAGATCATAACTGAGAGATTGGATACACTAGAGAAACTAATGCTTCTAGAATCTTCTGAAAAAGATGTTCCTCAGTATTCCAGGTTCAGGATCCTTTGGATATATTGCTAAATTTGCTCTCATAATCCTTTGCAGAGCTAAAGTTATTACCTGTTGTGTGAACTTACTAGAAAATGTATTTCATTTACTGTCATACTCTTCCTGTGTTATTTCTTTATTCTGCAATTGGTGGTTCATGGAATCAACCTGAGAAAGCTATGTGCAATTGTTTTCTTCACTCATTCTCTGTTTCTGGAAGAATCCAGAGTAATAATAACATGGCAAGAGGTAGAAAGTTGTTAGGATTAGCCTGTGATTTACAACTGTGTGTGTGTATTGTAGTAGTGAGAGGGTGTGTTCTGGGGTAGTTGTGAAATTGTTTGTCAATTTATTATTGGGATAGAAGAATATGTAAGTAACTAAATAAATAAAACAGAAAATCCAATGACTAAAAGAGTTGCTTATTTAAAAAATAGCTTAAAATGAATCATAATAAACTTGACCATTATTTCTGGTACTTTTGGGTCTAGGGTCTTCAAGAAATACTAATAATATATATATTTAAAAATAAAAAAATAACATAATTATCTTTAATGTGTAGAAGAGTTTCTAATTCCCAGATACTCTTCTAAAATATGTGTTAATTCGATGAGTTTTTATCTATATCCTGTCATTTGTTATACCAATTAAATGTTTATCCTAATTCCTTTAACTCCTATAGATGTTGAGTATAAACCTAATGTTTAGTTTCAAAGCCTGAGCATAAAAGCACTATGCTTTTTCATATAGATGATAGTTGAACCAAAAAATTGAACAGTCAAGCTTTAGTATTTAATAGGTCTATTTGCACAGAATGAAATTATTGTCCTGAATTTCTCTTCTTATAAATATGTTATTAGTATGGAAACCATTTTCCAAGTTTAAGTAGGATTTGTCTGTCATTTCAGAAATCATGTACCTTATCTCATAAAAAATATAAAAAGATGAATTATTTTACTGTTATTATTGGTACTGGATTTCCTATAATTAACTGCTATTTAATACAATTGTTTGGGAGTATTGTAGGCTTGATTGCAAGACCTACAGCAGGCAAAATATATATGATGTCAAAGGCATTTTCTCTTAATGCTATCTTATTTTCTTTTTTTTTTTTTAATTTTTTTTTAATTTTTTTTTTATTTAAACACCTTGATTACATACATGATTGTGTTTGGGTTTCAGTCATAAAAGGAACACCACCCATCACCAGTGCAACATTCCCATCACCCAAGTCCCAAATCTCCCTCCTCCCCCCCCAACCCCCGCCTGTACCCTAAACAGGCTCTACATTTCCCTCATACATTCTCAATATTAGGACAGTTCAAAATGTAGTTATTTCTCTAACTAAACTCATCACTCTTTGTGGTGAGCTTCCTGAGGTGAGCTGGAACTTCCAGCTCTTTTCTCTTTTGTGTCTGAAAATTATTATTACAAGGGTGTCTTTCATTTTTCTTAAAACCCATAGATGAGTGAGACCATTCTGCGTTTTTCTCTCTCTCTCTGACTTATTTCACTCAGCATAATAGATTCCATGTACATCCATGTATAGGAAAATTTCATGACTTCATCTCTCCTGACAGCTGCATAATATTCCATTGTGTATATGTACCACAGTTTCTTTAGCCATTCGTCTGTTGAAGGGCATCTTGGTTGTTTCCAGAGTCTTGCTATGGTAAATAGTGCTGCAATGAATATAGGTGTAAGGAAGGGGTTTTTGTATTGTATTTTTGTGTTCCTAGGGTATATTCCTAGGAGTGGTATAGCTGGATCGTATGGGAGCTCGATTTCCAGTTTTTGGAGGAATCTCCATATCGCTTTCCATAAAGGTTGAACTAGACAGCATTCCCACCAGCAGTGGATAAGAGTTCCTTTCTCTCCACATCCCCGCCAACACTGTTGATTCTCATTCTTTGTGATGTGTGCCATTCTCTGGGGTGTGAGGTGGTATCTCATCGTTGTTTTGATTTGCATCTCCCTGATGATTAGTGATGTGGAACATTTTTTCATGTGTCTTTTGGCCATGCGTATTTCTTCTTTGTCAAAGTGTCTGTTCATTTCTTCTCCCCATTTTTTGATGGGGTTAGATGTTTTTTTCTTGTAAAGTTCTGTCAGTGCCTTGTATATTTTGGAGATTAGCCCCTTATCTGATGGGTATTGGGTGAATAGTTTCTCCCACTCAGTGGGTGGCTCTTGTATCCTGGGCACTATTTCCTTTGAGGTGCAGAAGCTTCTCAGCTTAATATATTCCCATCTGTTAATCTCTGCTTTCACTTGCTTGGAGAGTGCAGTTTCCTCCTTGAAGATGCCTGTAATGTCCTGGAGTGTTTTGCCTATGTGCTGTTCTATATATCTTATGGTGTTGGGGCTGATATCGAGGTCTTTAATCCATTTGGATTTTACCTTTGTACATGATGTTAGCTGGGGGTCTAAGTTTAATTTTTTGCAAGTGGCTATCCAATTGTGCCAACACCACTTGTTGAAGAGGCTTTCCCTGCTCCATTTAGGATTTCCTGCTCCTTTATCAAAAATTAGATGGTTGTATCTCTGGGGAACATTTTCTGAGTATTAACATTGGATATCTGAGAATAGTTCCTCTTTGGCATACACTCTAACAATCACTCTGCTTGCTGGTGAAATCCAGATAGGGATATGTAGTGTTCAGTTTTAGTTGTTTAAAGAAAATATAAACAAAGGATTTTTAATGGCAAAGTCTACTCTTATCTCAAAGACAATGATTCAGGGGATTAGAACACCATTTTAAACAATATATAAGGAGAGGTACAATGTGCAAATATTAATTTAGTTCATAAAATTGAAAAAAGTTTTGAAGACTTTTTCTCCTCCTCCTCCTCTTCTTCCTCCTCCTCCTTCTCTTCCTCCTCCTCCTCTTCCTCCTCTTCCTTTTCCCCCTCTTCCTTTTCCCCCTCCTCCTCTTCCACCTCCTCCTCTTCCCCCTCCTCCTCTTCCACCTCCTCCTTTTCCCCCTCCGCCTCCTCCCCCTCCTCCTCTTCTTCCTCCTCCTCCTTTCCCCCCCCTCCTCCTCCCCCTCTTCTTCCTCTTTCTCCTCCTCCTTTTCCCTCTCCTCCTCCTCCCCCTCTTCCTCCTCTTCCTCCTCCTTCTCCTCCTCCTTTTCCCTCTCCTCCTCCTCCCCCTCCTCCTCCTCTTCCTCCTCCTCCTTTTCCCCCCTCCTCCTCCCCCTCCTCCTCCTCCTCCTTTTCCTCCTCCTCCTCCTCCTCTTCCTCCTCCTCTTCCATTTAGGCAGTTTATCCTAAAATAGATGCCTCTAAAATGTTCCTTAAATAGGTCTGTTTCCTTTCATTTTCTGTCCATATACTTATCTTTTCACAGTTGGCTATTACTCAGCTTGCAAACAGTCTTTCTCAAGGTTGTGTCTAAAGCCATCAAGGAAGCTCTAGAGGATCTTTATAATAAGTTTTGCCTTCCTGAGCCTAATAGGATTATAATTATAGCATAGTTTATATCTTTATAGATTGACATTTAAATACATTAAAATCTATTTTATAATGTACTGTAATTAGAAATTTATTGGCAATGCACAATTGTCTTATGTTATCTAGGATGGATAAATCAAAGCAGCATTTTGTATCAAAGGCAAAGAAAATGCTATTGGGGAAATTAAAAGTTGCTTGTTATGCCATAGGTAATAGTAAAAGTGAGCAGAGGCATCCAAGTCATATGAGAAAACTTACATTTTGTTTGTTTTGGGGCCACACTTGGTGACACTCAGGGGTTACTCCTGGCTATTTGCTCTGTAATAGATCCTGACTTGGAGAGACACTGGGGATCAGAAACAGGGTCTGACCTAGGCTAGTGTGTGCAAGGCAAATACTGTACCCCTGGGCCGCAGCTCCAGCCCCTGAGGCTTACATTTTTGGTAGCTAGAAATGTTATGAACTGAAGGCTGATCTGAAAATCTGAAACAATTTAAATTACTATAGCCTGGCTCCACATTCTCTCTGTTTACAGCAAAACAAGGTATCATTAGCTAAGTAGCAGGGTTTCACCTGGAAATAGTAATTGAAAGCTTTCTTTTTTAGTAATGATATTTATTAAAATATTTTTATGTGTACATGTGGGAGTGTCACTAATTCTGAAAGACAGTGTGTCAAAATTAAAGTATGTTGCAGATTTTAAATCCAAGTCCTGGATCTGCCACTTAGTAAATAAATTTTACCAATAAACAATTACCACATCCTCAATATTATGAGCAGATCTCACTCCCTTACATAAAAATGTTTACCCTCTTTGAAATTAGGAAATAGAGACAGAATGACATTCATTTTAGTGAAATCTCTATAGAGTCTAAATTACAGGCAGAATAGAGAGGACCCCAGTATTGAAATTTTGGGAGAAGCAGCCTTGTAATTAAACCTGAAGTGGCCCAAATTCATGAGATCACATTCTTTTGAGATGCAAAAACTGAGCTTTTTGTAAGAGGAAAGGAGTGGTGACCAGAAAAGAGTGGAACCTCTTGGAAAAAAAAAAAGAGGGTTTAAGTAAATCTAAAACTCTTTTAAGTGGACAAAACTCTAGGCTTTGAAAGTTGTCTAAAATGTCTTAGGTGGATTCAGTTGGGAAAATATCTTAATAAAACGAATTCTGAAAATTAATGCATTCTCAGTCCTGTAGTCCAATAGAGTCACCCACCCATTTTTTTGAAGAGGGTGGGACCACTCCTGGAGGTGCTGCTCAGAAGTTGCTCCTGGCTCTGGCACTCAGGGATTACCCCTGATGGGCTCAAGACACCATAAGTGATACTAAGGATTAAAACTGGGTCAGCAGCATAAAAAAAAACAAGCACCTTACCCATTAAATCATTTGCTTGTTCCCCTAGCTGGCATCTTTACCTGAGATCTGTATGCCTGATTTATTTTTCTTCTGAAGAAGTTGATGTTCTCTCTTAACCGTGTTTTCCCTCGCTATCCCTGGTAGTTCTTAAAGTAAATTCATCTAGAAAAAATAATGTAATTTGAAAAAGGCATTTCAACCTATTGAAATTTAGTTTCACTCCTAAACACACATACACACACACACATATGAACACATACACACACAAATATACTAAGCTGAATAGTTAGTAATAGAATGTAAATTACTTGGAGAACCCTTGGCATAATACATGCATTTCAAGAATGGTAGTTCCCCAAGTATTTGTTCCCTTTTGATATTTGTTTATTATTTGTTTTTTTTTTGGGGGGGGGGGTCACATCTGGCACTGTTCAGGAGTTACTCCTGACTCTGAGCTCAGAAATCGCTCCTGGCATGCTCTGGGGACCATACGTGATCCTGGGAATCAAACCCGGGTCAGTTCCTGGTCAGCTGTGTGCAAGGCTACTACCCTACCACTGTGCTATCTCTGAGGCCCCCATTTTGATGTTTGTATAATTAAGCTAACACACAAAAAAAAAAAACTTGCTAAGATTTGATTCCTTTCACCTGCACAAATCACATTCATACTAAAAATTGATAAATTCAATGTTGACTATGGCTGATGTTGGGGAAATGGATCAAAACTATAATCTGAAGTAGAGTAAGAGTGAATTTTTCACTTCAAATTTGAGTTTAAGGAAGAGGTTGGGATATTTTATTATTTTTTATTTCCTTTTCTTTTGCCACTTGAAGCAATCAGTTGTACATATTGGAAAAAGTTACATGCTATTTAATCTGAGATTAGCATCATCTTAAACTAAAGACCTTGAAGTAGTGGAATAATGACATGATTTTCCCAATTCTGTAACAATTGCTTTCTCCTACTAATTATATTTGGATCATTGACATTTAGAAAATAATTACATCTTGTAGTTTAAAAATTTTTTCTTATTGACTTTTTACACACATTAATAATGCACCATAAGTGCAAGAGACTCTAGGGTTGGCACAGTGAAAATTATGAATTCATCCCCTTAATACACATTTATAAATCCCAGATGGGTTTCAGGATAGAGGAAAAATAAGGAATTGTATGAGACCTCACTTGGCCTAAGACTATATGTTTTGAACTCAAAATTGTATTATTATTTATTTTTATTATTAGGTTAACAATAAAACACTATTATATTTTATTAGTTAAATTTTTATTACCATATTTTGTGGCATAGAACATGACTTTTTAACCTATGAAAAACTTCTTAGAAATCTGGGTTCGTCTATACTCCAGTATATTGCATGCTGAAACTTACTTCAGCTTCAGGGACGAGTTATCCACCCCCCTCTTACTGCTGCATCCCATCGAGCTGCATCTCATCCAGCTGCATCACTCAGTCATCTGCTGGTCCTGATTCATCTTTTAGGGCACACAGAGGAGTCAAGTTACTGAGCATTGCATCCCATCCAGCCGCCAGAGATTTATGAGCGAGAACCAAGAGTAATCCATCAGCACCACCGGGTGTGGTCCCAAGACAAAGCAAAAAATAACAAGTAAACAAAAACAAAATCATTTATACTGCATGCATAAACATGCCTTATTTTACATTGTTGAATTGATCTCTATAGGAAAAATATATATGATTATTTGGCTTTATAAAAATTTATAATGCAAGTAGGAGAGTCATTTCCTTTAAATTACAAAAATAGTCATCAAAACAGAGCTACTAAGAAAACCATAATTAAAGACTAGGTGAGGGGGGCTAGAGAAATAATACAGCAAGTAGGGCTCGGCCTTCCATGTGGCCAAAATGGTTCCAATTTCCAGCATCACATATGGTTCCCAATGTCACATGAAGTGATGATCCTTTAGTTCAAAACCAGGAGTAACCCCTGAGCACCTCTTAGTGTGACATATGTATATGTATATATAAGCATATATATGTAATATATATATATATATATATTTAAATTTTAAATTTAAGTGAGAGAAGAAGTTTAAAGAAAGGCTTATGAAAACTTGATAGCTATACTTTTGGGTAATAAAGAATAAAAGATCATATGGCTTTCAAGTCCAATTTGTAAATTTCTTAGATGTTGGAAACTTACTGAAATATTTTTAATTTGTAATTTACTTAATTATGACAGGGTTATTTGAATATGATGTTAATAGTCCCCAAATTGTGGCTAGTTAAATATGTGTATTTGTGTTTGTATAAAATGAAAGGGTATGGAAACACTGATACATAGCACAATTTTAAAATTAATGTCTGGGGCCAGTGATAAGGATCAATGGTAGAGCAATTGCCTTGCATCTATGAGATCTAGGGCTTGATTACTGGCACTACTGAGTAAATGAATAAAAAGTGTGTGTGTGTGTGTTTGTGTGTGTGTGTGTGTGTTTGTGTGTGTGTGTGTGTGTGTCTTAATCCCTGGGAAGGCAAGGTGCAGTGGCAAAAAAGCACCTTTCCACCTGTCTTGCAAGTATGAGATTATGAGTTTGATTTCGGCTTACACCCATCTGTGTACTGAGCGCAGTCCCAGGTGTTCTGTAGGGGATTCAAGACACTACAAGCAGTGTGATTATTGGTATAACTGAAGATTGCCAGCCCCTGGTTAGCATGAGACTGAGAACAATGCCATCTCATCTTGTGCCTAAATGAACACTTCAACTAAAATATGTTTGAGGGGGTAACAAACAGGAACATGATCCCAGGAATAATTATGACAAAAGTCTCCATTCCAATAACATAGTCATATTGCAAGCACCATAATAAAATATAATGTCTTGTCATTGCTATGATAGCAACAAGAGAAGAATTGGTAAGGGGGATAAATTTCTCCTTGTCCTACAAGATGCTTATGAACACAAGACTCAAGGAAAGGCCAGAGAGATAGCACAGCATTAAGGTATTTGCCTTGCATGTGGCCAACCCGGGAGGGACCAGGTTAGATTCCTGAATTCATTTGGTTCCCCAGACTACCAGGGGTGATTTTTGAGCCAGGAGTAAGCCCTTAACTCCGCTGAGTGTGGCCCAAAAGCCAACCAACCAATCAATACATACATACATAAATAAAGTTTATAAAAAATAAAAATAAAGAAAGATTCAAGGAAATTAGTTATGCAAGGCAATAATTGCAGAGTTCTTATCATGTTTTTAAATTTTTACTAGGGATTTTCAAACTATAAAATTATATTTTAAAAAGAGATTTAACATGGTTATTATAGAATTCAACTTATCTGTTGTTGTTTTTTTTTGGGGGGAGGGACTACACTCAGTGGTGTTCAGGCTTACTCCTGGCTCTGTACTCAGAAATTATTCCTGGCAGGCTTCAGGACACCAGGAGTCAAATCCAGGTAGGTGGGTGCAAAGCAAATGCCCTACCCACTGCTTTATCATTTTGATCTCAAATTTAACTTTCTATATTTATACTCATGAATGGCAATCAACAATGTTTTAATGTGATTCTCAAATCTATGTTATAATAGGAGAGAAAGCTATCAGTATAGGCACAAATGCACTAGCACTATATACGAAGGTTTTATGCCTGAGAATATATATTGCTATATTGAAATTATGTATTTAGGGGCAGGAGAGATAGCACAGAGGCAAGGGGGTTTGCCTTGCATGTAGAAGGACAGTGGTTCAAATTCCAACACCCCATATGGTCCCTCGAGCCTGCCAGGAGTGATTTCTGAGCATAGAGCCAGGAGCAATCCCTGAGTGCTGCCGTGTGTGACCCAAAAATCAAAAAACAAATTATGTATTTAAAGTCAACTTTAAACTAAATATTAAATAAAACTAGAGAATATATGTTACAAAATTGCAAAAGAAATTAAAAATACAGGGAAAACTAAAACTTTTCCATAGAAAAGAAAATATATGTTAGATTATTGATATTATCTAATTGATATTAAGTAATTAATTGAAATCTTATTTACTGTTCATATTGTTCAGTTCTATAGAAGTAGAACTAAATAACTTTATATTTATATTAGTTAGCTTAGCTTGTATTGATTAAAACATGAATAGAAATTCTACATTTGTAGTGGATTTAAGAGAAAAATAAATGATTTCAGATTCCTCACATGTTATTCTGAGCAATTAAGTACAAAATACATTTATTTCTAGCTTCATGGAAGATAACTCGTTCTTATGATAAAATGAAATTAACAGAATACCAGCAATATTCATTTTGATCATAAATCAGTAGTTTTAAGCTTGATATAAATAGAATGCTTGAATATAATTTGACACAAATTGTCTAAAGTAGAAATTATTTTTGGGCATCTCTAGCAATTTTAAAAGAAATGAGAATATTTTATGAGTACCTAATTGGTTTGAAACCAATTGATTACATCTCTATAGAACATTAGACTTTGTAAATTATCATTCTATGGTGAAATAAAATTCAAGAACTCTATTAAAGTACATAATCTGTGTAATGTCTCAGTAATATATTGTTCCTAGTTAGTCTAGAGTTTATCTAACACCACATATTATAGGAAAAGAAATAAAATACTGAAAATAATGAAAAATAAATAAAACATTTGCATGGAAACATAGGTATTGATTGATCAAGACACAAAAGTACATCTGTATATCCTATCCATTATTATATTATCCTTATTTTGGTTGGACCTGAAGAGTTGATGAAAGTTAAGTACTAGTCTTGAAGCAAGGAACCCTGAACATTGTCCTGTGTTGTATTCTCATAAGCCACTTATTATGGCATGGTTAAACAAGTAGTTTGAGGTCTGATCATTTAACTCAGTGGTAGAGTATATGGGTTAGTACTATGTGAATCTATGCTAGAAGCTATGTGATCCAAAAGAAAACCTATGTATCTTTCAAATGATTGTGAATACCTGGGTTTCAAGTCCATTTGCATTATACCAGAGCCACCAGCAGTGCAGTCACAGATGTGTGTCAGGTTCTGAGGTTTAAATATTAGCTTAGTATCAATAAACTATTTCCAATTAAGTTTATATTATTATTTATTATTTTATTGCTTAGCACAGAAGTCTCTAAAACTGAACTTTGTGAAATCAGGCTTGTATCTTTTCTGAATTTATTTTTATCTCTTACATTTTTATATCTTATTTAAACACTCTGATTTACATAGTTCATAATACAGTTGTTTTGGGCATTCAATGTTCCAACACCAGTTCTATCACAATGCGACCTTTGCTCTACCCATGTCCTCCATTTCCCCAAGCTGTTCCCTTAGCAGATATAAAATAATTCATTTTAAATAGCTAAACTAAATTATAATTTTAAATTGATAAACTATGACTAAATGGCTAATGGAATTATAAAGAATCAGTCAAAGAAAACTTGTAAGAATTGCTATATCTAACACAATGTTGTTATTGAATCATTGAGGATTTGCTGTTTGTTTGTTGAGCGTTCTGTTACTTTTTTGATTGTTGAGGTTAGTTGACTTCTGTGCTAATTTTCCATGTAATATGTTGTGCTTTTACTGGGTTATCAGTAATGTGGAATATGGAGTTGTCATTCAGCATGTGGTTCAGAAACTCCAGGATCTGTAGAATTGGGTGATGGCAGTAGGTGGTAGAAGTAGGATATGGATGTACAGTTAGCAACACCCACACCCCTCAGCCACTTTTATGCTAATGACCAACTTCACTGTTTTATGATTAAGTTCTACAGATGCCAATCCTACAGATGGCATCTACAATTCTGAAAAATCTTAGATACAAAAGTTTAGGAACTGAAAACTCTGAAATCTTCGTAGAGTGGGGTTGGGAAGATATCCCGAACCCTTACAGCTGGAACCCCAGCATCCACAACCACATTTCACAGTTGCCACAACTGTCATGTGGTCTAATGTAATGAAAGCATCTCACCCAAATCCCAAGGTGATAGAAGACTTCTGGTCTGGAAACAACACTGATGCAGAAAATAATCCACACAAAGTTAGGAAGATAAAACTTGTTTAGAAACTTCCACCACAAGCTATCTGACAGAAGTCAAATGAGTTCCAGCAGGTAGACAGCCTAGCCACGGGACCAAAACTGGGAAAATAACTTGTCAGCTGCCCTCCTGGAGAGCCAGCAAGGGGAATCAGGAAATCAGGGGCCTCAAAAGTCTCTCCAGCAAGGCTGCTCCTAAAGGAGGTTGAAAGGGAGAGAAGGATCCTTCCTCCGAAATGTGAGAGAACGCGTACTCAGACACTGCAGGGTTTCTGTCATGCAGTCTCATCTATATTGAGAAAAGCAGAGATTTATAGAGGGTATTGGTGGCCGAAGCTGGTTAAAGGAGGTAATTTCATAAAAGGATAATGTCAGCAGAGCTTGCTAGACTTTTAAGAGAAGCAGCATATTTTTAATTGATTACAATTGATTGTAGTTGAGTTTCAGTCACAAAAAGAACAACTTCCTTCACCAGTGTAACATTCCCACCACCAAGGCACCCCATCTCCCTCCACCCACCCCCGCCTGTATTTGAGACAGGCATTCTATGGCTCTCATTCATTAACATTGCCATGGTAGTTGTTAGTGTAGTTATTTCTCTAACTGCACTCACCACTTTTTGTGGTGAGCTGCATAGCATGAGCCAGTCCTTCCATCCCTTATCTCTGGGCATTATTACAATAATGTTTTTTTATTTTTCTTAAAACCCATAGACAAATGAGACTATTCTGTGTGTCTCCCTCTGACTTATTTCACTCAGCATAATATATTCCATGTACATCCATATGTAGGAAAATTTCATGACTTCATCTCTCCTGATGGCTGCATAATATTCCATTGTGTATATGTACCATAGTTTCTTTAACCATTCATCTGTTGAAGGGCATATTGGTTGTTTCCAGAATCTGGCTACTATAAATAGGGAGCAGCATATATTCTATCTCAGATATTTCCCGTTTTTTCTAAGGGTTGGTGCCGTTGGCTAATACAATGTCAGGACTGAACACACAACTTGTGCTTTTTCCTTACCATGGTTAAGTTTTATCAGATCACACCCTTTTAATGAGCAAGAGTGGGGGTAAAAGCAAGACTAAGATCACATTCTTTTTAACCAGCAGGGGTGAGGGCTGGAGATGCAAAGCTGGGTGTTCAACAAATTCTCTCTGACCTGAGGTCTTTACTAGGTAGTGTAAAATCACTCTCCTGGGTGGAGAACAAGTAGGAGTAGGGATCTAATCCAGAGGTTCTTCCCACCCAGCTAGGAAGCACAAAGAAGAATTATCCTAATTAAAAAAAGAACTATTCACTCCAATAACTCCCTCTTATTGATTTCATTGAAAATACAAAAATATGAGATTAAAAAATTGTTTCCCAAAGTTCAATACAAAAGGCAGAAACTTCTATCTGAATGATAAAACAGTGGCAATATTTTACATGGAGCAGCAAAAATTGGGGCAATAAAAAAGAAAAAAAAAAAACCTTTTACCTAAGAGCAGGGTGTTCTTATCCATGAAGCATCTTCCCAAAAGACCAACTACAGGCTTCAGGACCTCAAGGAAGCAGCAGTCATTACATTGTTGGTATTTATTTCATCATGTATTAATCTCAGCAATTGGTGATTTCTCTAGATTAGTGCCAGTAGTGAACAGTGAGTTATTGGCCTCAGGGTTTTTGGTTCAAGCACATGTCATTACTAGAAAGGTTCTTTATTTTCTGAAGTAGGAGGCTTTTCAGAAGGTTTGACCTGTACATCCTATAATGCATGATACATAAAAATTATAATGCCTACTTGGAGTGAAAACAGAATGACTAATATACAAATTATTACTCTGGCATATATTATATTAATTGTTGTAAGAAAGAGGCACCAAGGGTTCCTCCATCCAAAACCAAATCATTACTATAGCCTTGAGCCAATCAGGAGCTTGATTCTTTATCCAAAGTGGAAATATCAAACTTGAGTAACCACAAATTCCATCCAGGAAGCATCGCACCCATAGTTGAAGACACCCTTGTTTATGGCACCAGGTGTAGTGGAAACCTCATAACCCTATCTCGGAAGAATTGGGGATTGTGGGTCTGGAAGCAATGCCAACACAGGAAATAATTCACACAAAGTTAGGGAGATAAAACAGGTTCAGGAATTTCCACCACAAGCTATCTTCAAGCAGGCAAAGGTTACCCGAAGGCAGACAGGCTAGTTCTGGGACTAAAAACGGAAGAAGTATCTTTGATCTAAGCTTTTTATTGGGAAGAGTAGAATCACCCCCATAGGTGAGTAACAGGTGGAGTAGGGGACCTATCCAGAGCTACGTCCTGCCCATGCAAATAATAATTATCCTGATTATAGTAAAAACTGGTATTTCAATAGTTTTGTAGTTTTGAAGAAGATCATGTGTGGGCTGTAAACTTAGAGTTTATGTAAATATTTCTCCTTATTTAATTATCCCTTAATATGTAGGGATTAAATCCTATTTTTGTTTATTTGTTCGTTTTTGGGCCACACTAGGTGACTCTTAGGAGTTAATCCTGGCTATGCACTAAGAAATCACTCCTGGCTTGGGGGACCATATGGGATGCTGAGGATTGAACCACATTTGTCCTGGATCTGCCCTACCACTGTCCTATCGCTCAGGCCCCTATATTTAGTATATTTTCAAAAGTATCCTTGGTGAGCAGAATATATAATTTTGATTTGAAGGTCATTCTGTAAGTACTAATAGAAATAAAGTGACCTGGGTTCAAGATACAGGCTTACTCACTTACTATTGCACAAGCCACGTTCTTTCTAGGAACTAGTCATCCTTAAAATATGCTTTATCACAGTTTTCACAGGTCTTTTTTTCAGAGTTTCTTTTTTATTTTACTCTGTCATATTTAGAGGGACACCAATTCACTGGGCTGTAAATATAATATAAGTAACTTTTGATCTCTCAAAAACAGAGGAAAATAATTTAGACTATCAATTGATTCATTATACTTTAATCCATGTCTTTAGCCTTTAAATTTCATCACAACTTATTTATACTTTCACATTTATTCTTTGTAAATAAATTTATTTTAGTGATCTAATAACTTTGAAACAGTTCTTGCAGTACACCCATTTGTTACATAAGCTATTTTTAATAACATTTAAGGACTTGGTTTATTTAAATGCTTATTAAAGTTTAAACCACTATGTTCTAATATTATTGGTGGAACTCCATGTATACTGTATATTAGTTATTTTAATATCAATTCATAAAAGAAAACTATGGTTGTTTATAATCCAGAAATTCACAAAAGTATGATTGAGTAATGAAATTCCATAAGAATTTTATGTCTCAACAAAGGAATATAATACAATATAGGTTCCACTGCTATGATGCTTAAAATTGTTTATTCTGGGTCATTATTATTAAGACTAAGGAATATAGGTATTGGCATTTTTGATATGTAAAGATATGCATATTATTTATCCTAATTTCTGTATTATGCCCTTTGTGCTTAAAAATCTAGAAATCAGTATTTATTGTGTACGTTTTTATTTATACCCTACTTCCAATTGCAATATCAGTCTTTAGCCAGTAAATATATATTGAATTAAGTCATATTTAGACATATATTGGCAGAGGAAGCAATTGAATGAGGGCTTTGCAAGGATCTCAGCACATATCAGCCTGCCTTCTATTCAGCCACACTTCTCGAGAACTCATCTCCTCCATGTTTCCCTTTCCTTAACTCAAACTGCCATATAGTGAAAAACATTGATCATATTTGCTCTGATTATGTAATGAGAAATTTATTATGCATATGCATCTAAAATTCAGATGCAAGATCTAAATGCTCTTTTCTTGTCCTGCAAAATAAGACTTTATTTACCTAAAGAGATGATGTAAAACAGGTGATGAGCATAGTATTAGCAGAGGATAAGTTGCATTTGCTTTTATTCAACATAGCCAACAACGTACCCAATTTTTTCGATTATTTTCTAAGAGGCATGATTAATTTATATAAACAAGATGAACAAAGTGTTTGTTCCATTCAATTTATCAAGCAAACACTTTTTCTTAAAAAAGAGGACTTTTAGATTTAAAGTATATCAACTTTTGTTGACAGAAATTATGCTTTGAATGTGCACATAGATTTAATATTGAATTAGTATGCAATTCATATACATCTAGAGAAATTTTCTCTGGAGCATCAGTAGCTATTCTATCACCTCCTTGATAAATAATTATTGAAGTTTGAAGAAATCAAGAGAAGAGGATAAAGAAAAGTGGAGGAATTATAGTTTGCCTCAGAACCTCTTTATTCTGACAATCCACACTGGAGTGTGCAATATCTTACCCATGGCATTTATTATATATTTCAATTGTCTATGTTAATTAATAAACTATGTCAAAATAGATTTAAAATATTTAATGGAAAAATCATATGGTATGTTCTTGGCCTTGATTATCTCTCGATTATTATATTTTGAAAGATATCTTTAAATAATTATTTAAACTGAGTTTTAAAGATATTCTAATGTCAAAAATTCAAGATATAATTTGTTGCCTATTAAGTGATATATGTTTTATAACTTCATTAATGACGTTACCTTCCTTAATTTTTTCAGTCAATGAGCTTTTCAGTGAGGTACATATTAACTGCAGAGATAATAATGTTTCTATATGTTAATAATTTTAAATGAAAAACACTTGAGCTCTTTTTTACTAACCACATGGGAAGAATAATTTACATCCTTAAAGGCTCATTGTACCATTAACCCCTTCATTAAAGTAGAGTAGATAACCATATGTGAAGTATTAATTTTTTTCACATTAGTGCTAATAGCAAGTATTTAGACCCACTGTTGTGAGAGGATTAAAAGCCACAACATTAGGCATGCACCAACATTTATGAGATTAATCCTTGTTACAGCAACCTAGTGGGAGCATGTAACTTGATTTTCTGTTTATTGATCAGACGCTTCTTGTTCCTTCATATGAAATGAGACTTTAAAGATTCACTCTTTTGCATTAGTATGGTGGATTAAAAATTCAACACAGTATTTAGTTCCTTCATTTTACCCTACTTATATATATTTATTAATTAGTAGACTGTAATTAATAAACTGTAAATGCAGTTTATTTAGAAAAATTTATGGTAATTGTCCACTTGATACTTAAATAATTTTATTTGGCAATAAAATAATGCTTAAAAATCATGATAAAGGGCTATAAGCAGTACTTTGCAAAAGCCAGGTCCTCTGTTTGTGATGCCAGGCTGGGAAAATCTACGAAACTACACCTGCCCAGTGGGGCCCGACTGTGAAAAATTGTTAGTGCTGCCTGTGCGTGTCTGTCTACTGTCCTGTCACATGAAAATCTTGGGAGTGGGACGAAAAGAGGCTCCAGCAGAGCACAGCTGCTCCGCTTTGCTACGCGGCCATACACTCTTTCTAAGGAAAGAACACCACTGCAACAAGAAGAAAAAATCACACTAAGAACTGTGCTGGATCACTGAAGCCCAGCATTTCTCTCTGGACTGTCTTCTCTGCTGCGTGCTGGGGCCTAAGATTTTATCCTGTGTGAGGCTTCATCTACGGAAGACTCCCCTCCCTTGGAAGCAAGTCAACCCATCCAGAAAGGGTGGAGCCAGACGAGTGTGGCTGCCTACATCATTTAGCCAATGAATACCACCACAACATGTAGAAAAACCCACAATACAAGTGTGACAATGGAGAAACAACGCAGGCCAGCATCAGACATAGAGAATGAAGATGACAATTCTGATGACCAGATAATGACCAACCAACTAATCGACATCTCAGATAAAGACTTTAGACAAGCAATATGGAAGATGCTCAAAGAACTCAAAGAAAACATGGATCGAGTGGAAAGAACACTAATAAGAACCAAGAAAATATGAAGACAGAAATCACAAATCTCCAAACTGAAATAACATGTCAACTAACAGGCCTGAAAAACTCAGTAAACGAAGTGAATGACAAAATGGATAAACTCTGGGACAGTGTATCAGAAGCTAAGAATAGACTTAATTTAAGACAACACTAACCAAAAGACACACCAAATTTTGATATAAAGATGGCATTAAATCCCAGGACAATTCTTTCTCTCAACGTCAATGGACTAAATGCACCAGTTAAGAGACACAGAGTGGCTAAATGGATCAAAAAACTCAATCCAACCTTCTGCTGCTTATAAGAAATTCACGTGAATAGTCATAGTCAGAACAAACATAGACTCAAAATAAAAAGTTGGAGAAAAATTATCCAAGCAAACAATACCCATAAAAAAGCTGGAGTGGCCATACTAATGTCAGATAATGCAAACCTTATATTCAGGAAGGTTGTAAGGGACAAAGATGGACATTTTATATTAATCAAGGGGTATGTAGAACAGGGATAAATAACTCTTCTAAACATATATGCACTGAATGAGGGGCCAACAAAATATTTAATACAATTGTTGACAAATATGAAAAATAATATCAACAAAAACACAATAATTATGGGGGACCTCAACACAGCTTTGTCAACACTGGATAGGTCAACCAGACTGAAACCCAACAAGAATATACAGGACAGGAGGAGAGAAATGGAAGAAAGAGGCCTAGTGGATATATATAGGACACTCCATCCCCAGAAACCTGGATACACATTCTTCCCAATGTACATGGGACATTCTTCAGGATAGATTACATGCTGACACATAAAATATACCTCCATAATATCAAGAGGATAGAAATATTGCAGGCTACCTTCGCTGACCACAAGGCTCTGAAATTATCTTTGAAATCCAAAGGGACACAGAAGAAACACTTTAACACCTGGAAGTTAAACAGCCTCATACTGAATAACCAGTGGGTCCAAGATTAAATCAAGGAGGAAATCAAAAGGTTCCTGGAAACAAATGACAATACAGACACAAACTATCAGAACTTATGGGACACAGCAAAAGCAGTACTGAGAGGAAAATTTATAGCTTTGCAAGCACACATCAGGAAGGAAGAAGGGGCTTACCTGAGTAGCTTAACGACACAGCTAATAGAACTGGAAAGTGCTCAACAGAAGGACCCAAAAATAGGGAGACAAAAGGAAATAACAAAGCTGAGAGCAGAAATCAATGAAGTGGAAACTCAAAAAAAAATCCAAAAGGTAAACAAAAGCAGAAGTTGGTTCTTTAAAAAAATAAATAAGATTGATAGACCACTGGCAAAACTAACAAAGAGAGAGAGAGAAACTTGATAACTCATATTAGGAATGAAAAAGGAGAGATCACTACTGATATGGCAGAGATTCAAGTAATCAGAAACTACTTTGAGAAACTCTACGCCACTGAAAATGAGAACCTGGAAAAAATGGATAAATTCTTGGACTCTTATAATCTTCCATGGTTGAAGGAAGAGGATGTAGCATATCTTAACAGCCCCATCACTATTGATGAAATTAAAATGGTAATCAAATGTCTGCTCAAAAACTAAAGCCCAGGCCCAGATGGATTCACTAATGAATTCTATCAAACTTTCCAAGAGGAACTACTACCAATCCTGGCAAGACTCTTTTATGAAATTGAACAAACAGAAACACTTCCAAATAGCTTTTATCAAGCCACCATCACCTTGATACCAAAACCAGACAGAGATGCTACGAATAAAGAAAATTACAGACCAATATTGCTGATGAATACAGATGCAAAGATCCTCAACAAAATCTTGGCAAATAGGATTCAATGCCTCATTAAGATTATCCACTACGATCAAGTAGGTTTCATCCCAAGAATGCAAGGATGGTTTAACATCCATAAATCTATCAACATAATACACAACATCAACAACAAGATAAATAAAAATCACAAGATCATATAAATGGATGCAGAGAAAGCATTTGATAAGGTCCAACACCCATTCTTGATCAAAACTCTCAGCAAGATGGGAATAGAAGGAACCTTTCTCAATATAGTTAAGGCCATCTACCACAAGACAGTGGCAAATATTATCCTCAATGGAGAAAAACTAAAAGACTTCCCTCTAAATTCTGGCACAAGACAAGGCTGTCCTCTCTCACCACTCCTATTCAACATAGCACTGGAAGTACTCACTATAGCGATTAGGCAAGAAAAAGAAATCAAGGGAATCCAGATAGGAAAGGAAGAAATCAATCTCTCACTGTTTTCAGATGACATGATATTCTACTTAGAAAACTCTTAAGACTCTACCAAAAAGTTCTAGAAACAATAGACTCATATAGGAAGGTGGCAGGCTACAAAATTAACGCACAAAAATCAATGGCCTTTCTCTACACCAATAGTAATAAGGAAGAAATGGACATTAAGAAAACAACCTCATTTACAATAGTGCCACACAAACTCAAATATCTTGGAATCAACTTGACTAAAAATGTGAAGGACCTATACAAAGAAAACTATAAAACTCTGCTCCAAGAAATTAGAGAGGACACGCAGAAATGGAAACGCATACCCTGCTCATGGATTGACAGGATTAACATCATCAAAATGGCAATACTCCCCAAGGCATTATACAGTTTTAATGCTATCCCTCTAAAGATACCCATGACATTCTTCAAAGAAGTGGATCAAGCACTTTTGAAATTTGTTTGGAACAATAAACACCCTAGAATAGCTAAAGCAATCATTGGGAAAAAGAATATGGGAGTAATTACTTTCCCCAACTTTAAACTTTACTACAAAGCAATAGTTTTCAAAAGAGCATGCTATTGGAATAAGGACAAGCCCTCAAATCAGTAGAATAGGCTTGAATACTCAGAAAATGTTCCCCAGACATACAATCACCTAATTTTTGATAAAAGAACAAGAAATCCTAAATGGAGCAAAGAAAGCCTCTTCAACAAGTGGTGTTGGCAGAACTGGTTAGCTTCTTGCAAAAAATTGAATTTAGACCCCCAGCTAACATCATGTACAAAGGTAAAATCCAAATGGATTAAAGAGCTCAATATCAGACCTGAAACCATAAGATATATAGAACAACACATAGGCAAAATACTCCAGGACATTGAGACTGCAGGCATATTCAAGGAGGAAACTGCACTCTCCAAGCAATTGAAAGCAGAGATTAACAGATGGGAATATATTAAGTTGAGAAGCTTCTGCACATGAAAGGAATTAGGGCCCAGGATACAAGAGCCACCCACTGAGTGGGAGAAACTATTCACCCAATAACAATCAGATAAGGGGCTAATCTCCAAAATATACAAGGCACTGACAGAACTTTACAAGAAAAAAACATCTAATCCCATCAAAAATAGAGAGAAGAAATGGACAGATAATTTGACAAAGAAGAAATACAAATGGCCAAAAGACAATTAAAAAATGCTCCACATCACTAATCATCAGGGAGATGCAAATCAAAACAGCTATGAGGTACCACCTCACACCACAGAGAATGGCACACATCACAAAGAATGAGAATAAACAGTGTTGGCGGGGATGTGGAGAGAAAGGAACTCTTAATCCACTGCTGGTGGGAATGCCGTCTAGATGAACCTTTATGGAAACGATATGGATATTCCTGAAATTTTATTCCAATGCTCATTTTATTTTAGGGAAATTTCAGAAGTGGCATTTAAATAATGATTAATAGTAAAATTGATTCAGATACATCACCCATAAATGTGTTCTAAATAACTAGATTGTTTGACGGAAAAGTTATGGAGCTGGGGAGAGATTTTAAATATGTATCTTGTCAGGATCTAACTGTGATTTCAGTCTTAATATGTATGTCCAATGCCAACATTTCTGGAAATAGCCTCCAAACCCCTCCCTCAAACTACAACTTAGTTTGATATGTTTTATTCCTAATTGGTAGCTGGTATATTTTAAACAACATCTTGTTGTCTATAGATTCTTTTTTTTTGGGGGGGGGCCACACCCGGTGATGCTCAGGGGTTACTCCTGGCTGTCTGCTCAGAAATAGCTCCTGGCAGGCACGGGGGACCATATGGGACACCAGGATTTGAACCAACCACCTTAGGTCCTTGATTGGCTGCTTGCTAGGCAAACACCGCTGTACTATCTCTCTGGGCCCAGATTCTTAATTTTTTTTGTTGTTGTTCTTTCGGCCACACCTGGCGGTGCTCAGGGGTTACTCCTGGCTGTCTGCTCAGAAATAGCTCCTGGCAGGCACGGGGGACCATATGGGACACCGGGATTCGAACCAACCACCTTAGGTCCTGGATTGGCTGCTTGCTAGGCAAACACCACTGTGCTATCTCTCCGGGCCCAGATTCTTAATTTTCCATTCCAGAAAAATAGCAGGAGAGAGTAAGAAATAAGGAGATAGATGATTTACATGAAACTTATACACTTACTTGCCTTTTGTTAATATTGTGTATGTGTGTGCTAAGGGCATATTCCTGACTCTGCCCTCAGTGATATCTCCTGGCTGGGTTTAAAATATTATATGGGATGCTGAAAATTAAATCTTGGTTAGTTAAGTGCAAGGCAAGCAAGCAACTTGCTGGCTGTGCTGTCTTTCCAGGCTTCAATTTGTTTAATTGTTGATAAAGATGTTCTATTTTCACTTTAACAACATTTCTGAAAAATCATATACACATAGATAGATATTGGTCTTACACTTTTGAACATGTGTTCAAACCTGTATAATATATATTATGTACATTACACAGAGGTAATGAATATAAATTGGCCCTTCCAAAATTCTATAGATAAGTTGGCACCTATATATGATTCCTGATTTATTTTCTGACATAAACAATAGCATTCATCTATTCAGCCATCCATCCATTCATCATCCATCCATCCATCCATCCATCATACATACATACATACATCATACACCTATCCATCCATCCATCCATCCACTTATCTATTCATCTATCGATTCAATTCTTCGTCTCTTCATTCCAGATCCAAATTGTATTACAAGCCTCTATACATAGCTTAGTTTTATGGCAGTCTTTTCATTGAATATTAGTTTCTCATCAGAGTAGGTTTGTTTTATTTTGTTTAGTCTTGGGCTACCTCCAGCAGGGTACTCAGGCATTACTTATACTTAGTGTGCTCAATGATCACTCCTAGCAGATAATCTGAGGTGCCTAAAATGAAAGAAAGTTTAACTACAGGCAAGACAAGCATCTTACTTCCTTTGCTGCTATATTGTTTTTGATCCTTGATCCTTAATGTGTATTAAGACAAATACATATATCTTAATTTCAAAAATAAAAAATGCTATTATCCAAAGGTTAAACAACTTTTCAAATTTGATTGTTTTTTCAACTTTGTTTCTCAATATAGTTCCTAGACAATTTGATGCTTGTTTATCAAAGCTTGTCAAGTAATTGATGTTTGCTCATTAATGAATAAGTGAATGAAAGAGAATAATTTTTTTGTTTTTTGGGGGGCCACACCCATTTAATACTCAGGGGATACTGCTGGCTAAGTGCTCAAAAATTGTCCCTGGCTTGGGGGGACCATATGGGACACCGGGAAATTGAACTCTGGTCCTTACTTGGCTAGCACTTGCAAGACTGACACCTTACCTCTAGCGCCACCTCACCGGCCCTGAGAATACATTTTAATACAGCTAACTAGAATGTATGTTATGCCCCTGTAGTATCTCAATCACTTCTCTGTCTAAATTATCTCATCTAACCTCTATATATACAACTTAATAAGATTCATGCTAAATATGATCTTATACAGTTTTATTGATGAGGACCCTTCATTAAAAGTAGTTTAAAAATGGACCCATGTGTTGTATTGTTAAAAAGCAAGAAGTCAGGAATCTAACTTCAATTTTGCATTAGTGGCTCATATTTGTCATCACATACTAGATTGTTTCTTTTTTTTTTTTTTGTCTTGATTTTTGTCTATCCCACTACACTTTGCACCATGAATACTCAACATCTTATTGCAAGTTAGGTAGACAATTCCAATTTAGGGAGCCCTGCTTTGCATGTGCACAGCTTTGTGTTGACCCCTAGCACTACCTGGTCCCTCTATGTGTGGTGTTGGTAGTCTCTAGCACTCCTAATCATAAGAAACATGTCCTCGCTAGCCTCTAGAATTGAGTTTTGTGGCTTGCTTGGCTGAGTAACACCAGAAATGATCCCATGTCTCCTGAGCACTGTTTAGGAGATCCTTCTGAAGAAATATAAAGAAAAATAAATACAAAATAAAACCAAGACAAATGATAGGAAGTATGCGAATTGGTATATTTGATTTGATAAACTAAAAATTTACTTCATTTTATTTATAGAATTTTGTAGTTGAATATAGACATATGCTCATTCCTGTAAATCCTTAGGAGACTTTTATTCTTTCTGCTTTTAATTTTTGTCTTTACAAAAAATATAACAATGGATTTTATTTATGTGAAATAATTAACATAAATGTACATTCACACATAGGTATACAATGATATAACTCTCAAGATACAAAACCAATAAACTGGTAATCGCACCAAAGATATTTTGCACTTTCACGTATGAAGAATTTTCCAAAAGGATTGCATATATATGAGTTTTGAAGATAAGCATTTATGATTTTAGTAATTGCTTACAAATTAAAATCTTGTCACAAAGTTTGCCACACATCCTTTCAACGGAATAGGAGACAAAAATTTATAAATCATGGAATAATGAAACAAATTGATAATCTGTTTCTGTAGTCAGTTGCTCACTTATCTAAAAGACAGTAATTTTAAAAAAACCTATTTTTATCTACATTTTGGAGAATTTAAGTCTGTCAATAGAGGACTCTGGAAGGAGGAGTGTAGGAAATGAGGAAGAATGATACTTTAGATGTATTCTTTCCTGGAATGCCAGTTGAATTAAATCCTTCATTCCCACTGCAGACATACAAATCTATAATCTCCTTTCAAGATGCATCTAGAATCAGGAGTCTGCATTCTTTTATTCTTGGTCAGGAGATTAAAATTGATCACAGAACACACAAGGGAGTTTGCGGTTGTATCACAGCTCAAAGCGGTTAACGAGGACAGCACTTGCCTTCTGTTCTCCTTAACCATGCATTTATAGGTACAAATATTATCAATTTCAGGGTCACCTGAGGCTGTGAGAAGGTTGTGTAATGACAATATTTTTCCGTTTTTAAGAGAGAAGAGTTATGAGCCCTGATAGCCACTGGGGCAGGCCTGGTTTAAATTTGACAAATGAAGATTTATCCTTTTTTGAGCTCGCAAAATCTTTCATGTAGAAATAATGAATAAAAATTTGATAGTTGATTTAACATAGGTCAGATGACTCGCAGTGAAAGAAGGAAAATAACGCCTTAATTATTGCCCTTTCATCAAAATTAATTGATGATAGGTTTGTCATTGTAGCTTCTGTGCTTTCAACAAATGAATGGTACTTAGAAAGTCCTTTCACAAGACATTTACGTTTAAGTAGGCATGGTTTATTTTAAATCAGTTTAAACTATAGTAGAGGTGAGATGATATGTGAATAATTGCATACTAATTTAAAATAAATTTTCCTTTTGGGAATAAAATCCTGGGTTAATATTTTCAGAAAACAATAAATTATCAATGGCTAAGTTAAGGCTCCTTATTTTTACCTAATAAAAATTCTGTTGTCCTAAGTACATGTTTTAAATATATGAATATTTTACTGAACCAAAGCAATGAACTTTAGAAAACATGTAAATGCCTTGTACCTCAATTTACTCAGTTTTAAATAATCATAAAAATGAGCATTTTTCCCATGTTGGTTATTTGGTTTGTTTGTTTTGCTTTTGGACCATATTCAGTGGTCCTCAGGGCTTTATGACCTCTGCATCTATATGCATAGATTATTTCCTGGATATAGCCACACACAAGGCAAGTGCCACACTTGCTATATTATTATCAGCCTCATCCATTAATTTTTGTTGGGATCAAATAGGCACAGATTATTTTAAGTAATGTGATATTATATAATGTAAGTTCTTATTGATGGTGGATCCATTATAACCTGTATTTATGGAGATGGTGGTAAAAAAAATCCTCTCAACAATATTCTCTTTTTTCTGCATAATCTGTAGAATACATTACTTAGGTAGTATGTTAAAAGGACTGTGAAGGATTTAGTTGTGGTTATAATTTAATACTTAAAAGATTGTTTTCTGTGAAACTATTATTACTTGACTTCATACATGGTCTAACCAGAACTCAAAAAGTTTAACATTAACACAGGACCAATTCAGATTAGCATTGTAATATAAAATATAACAGAGAGTCAATATGTATGGCTAGTGTGCAAAGGACACAGGATAAATTTTGGACATGATAGGATCCCTAGAAAATTTCTGGCTAGAGTTCTGAAGTGTCTAAACAGAACTGGACACCCAGGTTAATTATCTGCTCTGTTGCACCAGAGAACCATCCCATCTTTGGCTCTTATCACTGAATCACTAACTCAGTTGAGCGAGATTGAAAGAAGGAACCCCTGGATTTCTTGAATACCCTTGAGAGTCACTCTCTGTACCCGCAAAAGAATCGTGTTTTCCTGTAATTATAATAAATATATTTAAAACCCTTTTATCTGTGGGGCTGGAGTGGTAGCACAAGAGGTAGGATGTTTGCCTTGCATGTGTTAACCTAGGACAGACCATGGTTCAATCCCCTGATGTCCCATATGGTTCCCCAAGCCAGGAGCAAATTCTGAGTGTATAGCCAGGAGTTACTCCTGAGCATCACTGGGTGTGACTCCAAAACCAAAAAAGTATCAGAGGGGAACTTTTTTAGTAATTGAAAAAAGCAAATATATCAAGCATTGATTGCTTAGTTTAACAAATATTGAAATATAATTTCTAATATTTTGTTGTGAAATTTTTATTGAGTTTGTCAATATATGTGTTCTCTATAATATGTTTGGAGTACTTCAGGTTCTTTTGAGTACAATTTGATTTCTATGTGTGTATAAACTATAGATCATAGAGAATTTAATTAATTTCCAGAGAACAACCCAGAATCTTTACTTGAATTACCCTGTTATTCCATTATTATTTTTCTATAATTTTTCACAGTTTTAGAAGATAAAAACTGTTTACTTATGTAAAAAGCTAAAGTAAGTTTTATAATTATTTGAATGATTGTTAAATTAGTCATGCTATACTATGTGAATTCTATAGTATGCCTATAAAACAGCTCAAGATAAGGTTCTTAAATTCTTGTATGGAGCTGAAGTGATAACACAGTGGTAGAACATTTGCCTTGCGAATAGTGGACCTGGGACCGACCCAGGTTCTATCCCTGGCATCCCAAATAGTCCCTTGAGCCTGTCAAGAGGGATTTCTGAGTGCAGAACCAGGAATAACCCCTGAGTGCCACAGGATGTGGGCTCAAAAAAATTTTTTTTGTATGGAAAAGAAGACCAAGGCATTGGAAAATAGGCTAATTTCCTGTCTATGATGCAGCTAGTGGGGAAGAGGATGGAGATAAAATCAGGATGTCATGGCCAGAGTGATGGAAAGAAAATTTTTCTGAACCCTTCCTTATGAGTATAGGTAGAGGGATACTCTTGCAGCAGTGCTAGTACTTTCTCTTTGTTCTTTATTCAGGGTACTCTCTTAGTACTGTTTACTCCTAACTCTGTGATCAGGGATTAAATTATTCCAAGTAGTTCTTGTGGTGCTGGGAACAAAATCTGGGTAGATGTATGCAAGGCAATTTCCTTGTTCTCTGTACTAGCTCCTTTTATTATTTTTTTTTGCTAGATGATTTAAAAAATTATGTGTCTTTGTTTACTATAGTTAAGGAAATTTAAACTAATATATCTCTCTTCCTCTCTTCTTTTTTAATATCTTTATTTAAACACCTTGATTACAAATATGATTGTTGTTGTGTTTCAGTCATGTAAAGAACACCCCCCTGGTACAACATTCCCACCACCAATGTCTCAAATCTCCCTCCTCCCCACCTCTTCTAACTTTCATTTAACTGCTTTTTTTCTTATGCTTTCTAATTACTGCTATTACTATCTATTGGTTCCTCTTCTCAGTTAAATATTAGTCCATTATATATTGGCTCCTTCATGAGATTTATTATCAATTTACAATATATATATATATATATACACCATGGTATTAATTTATTAATATCTTGACTCTTAGTACCAATGGTTTGCTTATAAACTTTCAGGTGTGTTTGTCCAGACATGAACTTTAAAGGCTAGGCTGTTCATCATTTGCTGTGCCTGTGGCCAATTTGGGTGTGATCTCTGGAAACTAACTCCTATGATTCCTTAGCATCACTAGGACTTATCCTTAAACTCAGAGCCAGGAGTAATCCATGAGCACCATCTGTCAGGGCCCTAAAACAAACAAAACAAGAAAACCAACCGAATATAAACCATCCTGAGCTTGCCCTCCTATTTGTTACCTGTAGGATAACTCTTAAATAGCTCACACAGGGTTATTTCTGACACTGACAGAGTTACAGAGCCCAAGAACCTACTCAGTCCTCCACTGGACTGAGACATCGTGAACATATCACCGTTGTGGTAGATCCCATCAGAGCATAAAGTTGAGAGTTTGCCACTGGCAAAATCATTCTACTCCTAAAACCACTAGGTACCAATTTTTACCAAATTAGGGAAAAGTAAAAAGGGCTGGAATACAAGCTTTGGAGGTTGAAGTCTCAGATCCCATCCCTGACACTGTATGGTCTCCTGTGTGCTTCTAAAAGCGAACCCCAACCACTGAACTTGGAGTAGCTCACTAGCCCCTCCTAGATGATGCTACAAAAACAACAACAGCAACAACAAATTAAGTCCCTAGTTTCTTGGATAATTTTTTTTTTTTTTTTGTATTACACCTGTTGGCAGCCAGGAATTACTCCTGGCTCTGCACTCATAAATCACTCTTGGCAGGCTCTGGGGACCTTATGCGATGCCAGGAAATAAACCGGGCTCCATCATTGGTTGGCTACGATGTGGAAGGCAAATGTCCCACGACTGTGCTATTGCTCCGGCCCATCATGTTTTTATCCCCCTAAATTTTCACTTTTATCCCCCAGCATTGAAGTATTTTCGGAGAATAGAATGAACATTGGGAAACTCTAGGTCTAAATTCTTAATCTGTGGGTCATAACACCATGTAGGGGGTGTCACATAATTTTTATTATAAAAAATGTGATCCCCACAATTAAATGTTTGATTTGTTTCTTGTTTTATAACCCTATATTCCCCCCCCAAGATCTTTTAAATATTTCTGAGAATAAAAGTGTCATGACTGAATATTTTAATATGTTTTTCTCTAAAGAACTCATAGAATTTGAAGACCATATACAGAATTTTTTGAAGTATTGATTATCAAAATTTGCATTTTGTTAGACAGTGTCTCAATATTTGTCTGAGGAGGGGTCTCCTTAGAACTCTTCAGGAGCTTTAAGGTCATCCCTAGTAATATTCAGAGAAGCAGTTGGGTGATTCATTGATTGCATTTTGCTGCTTGGTGCTACTAGATCCAAGAGAGTCACACCTACTGGATCTGATTAGTGCCCTGAGGTATCAGAGGTGAATTTGAGGATCATGTTTATACAAATACAGGGTCTTTGGTTGTGACTCCTGACATATTTACTGTTTCTTATACCTCCAGATATATGGGAATAAAAAATGCTGTAGTTACTTGCTCTTGTGCCTTGCTCACTGAGAGTAGTAGTAGTCTATGTTGAGAGGTTCAAGTAAGTAGGGCCAGAGTGGTAGCACAGGGGTAAAGTGTTTGCCTTGGACACAGCTGACCAGGATGGATACGGGTTCAATCCCTGGCATCCCATATGGTCCCCCGAGCCAGGAGTGATTTCTGAGCACAGAGCCAGGAGAAACTGCTGAGCCCTGCCAGGTATGACCCAAAACAAACAAACAAAAAGAAGTTCAAGTTAGTGTTTCTTATAAGGTTTTATATAATGTCTTTTGTGCATGATATACTTCCTTCATTTTCATGACTTGGAAGTCAATCCGACACACTGCTACTGAGTCAACTGAATATATAATTTTCCAGCTCTGTTTAACTAAATGTAAATCCGAAATTTTGTTAAGACTTCCATGGTCCTGGTAATTGGGGGCTGACTTGTCTGTCACATTTTAAATTTTGCTATTTCCTGTCCACTCTATTTTTCACCACCCAAACTCTACTTCTGCCTCAACCCTCCAAATATTCATAATGTATATTCTGGTTTCTGTAGCAATGGTAATACTCATAACTCAAAACTCAATTTACATAGCATTGTTTCAGTCTAGAGGAGTTGTTATTTGTAAATACTTCTGTATACTTGTCTCTGTATCTCTCTATTATGGTAACTACCTACTTCTACTTTAAAATTTTGATTACATTCAAAACTCTAGTTTGAAAGGTATTTATCAGTGTATCCTAGTATCTAGGCAAGTTAACAAATACTTGGAACACAACAATATTAATAAAGAAATTGGTAGATAGTGGACCATCAAAGATTGATTGAATTTCTAAATAGTATTAGCCATAATTAAAAATCAGAGCTGGTATCTATATTTTAAAATTCAAAATGGTAAATTATGTAATAAAAGGATTGGAATTATCTGAATTATATGAACTTGCCATGTTTTATGTTTTTTTAATCAACACTTAGGGACATTTCCACTTGGCACTAAGTTGTTAAAAATACTTTGTTATAGGCAATATTTAGCATTTTTATTGCATTATTTATATAGAAATATTTAGAAGGTGCCAATCTGAAATATTAAGATTTAAAAATCATAAAATACTCAAGATCTAACTTATTTATTTATATTTTCCATATTAAAGTCACTGCTAATTAATCGACTTTCAAGATTTATTTTCTAAGTTAAGCTATGAAAGGAAATAAGAACATGAAGATAAAACAGACTTAGAATCAAATATTCATGATTTTAAAATATTTTACAACACCTAACAGATAGTGATAAGAACATAGTGTTTGATCTCAATTTCCTTTTTCTGGCCTAACACTTTCTGTTATATAAATTGTTTGTATTCATTGTATTTATTGATTGTCAGGTATTATTAATATTTTGACAACCATTACTGTGCATTTGGAATGATATTTGAATGAAAAATATGTCATAATTGATTTCACTTGAGAGTTGGTGAATATTACTTTAACTACTCTTAAGTCACATACATCTTAGAAAATGTAATGAACCACATATTTTCTCCATAGTACACATATAATAACACAATAAAACATATACACAAATAAAGAAACATTGTTTTAATAATCTTAGCTGCCTTGAAGAACCTAAAAATGTCCAAAACTATGTTCCTAAACAATCTGCCTTTTTTGTGGTTTAAACAAAATGAGTATTACAAAAATTAACCCTGTGTTTTTTGAATTATTGAATATGTCTACTCATTTATAGTGAGTATGAGAAAATTGTTTCAATATTGAAATGTCTAGAATCCTTTTAAGAAACATATCAGGAATTTCAAATTTATTCCAAATATTTATAAGCTTTAAAATAATGTAATATTCTCATATATAGTTCTTAAGTTCTTCCAAAAATCTACTTAGTTATTTTTTTTGTCTGTTTTGTTTTGGGACCTGTAACACTCAGGAGTTACTCCTGGCCCAGAGAGAGAGCACAGCGGCGTTTGCCTTGCAAGCAGCCAATCCAGGACCAAAGGTGGTTGGTTCGAATCCCGGTGTCCCATATGGTCCCCCGTGCCTGCCAGGAGCTATTTCTGAGCAGACAGCCAGGAGTAACCCCTGAGCACCGCCAGGTGTGGCCCAAAAAACAAAAAAACAAAAAACAAAAACAAAAACAAAAAAAACAATAAAAAAAGAAATTTCTTTTGGCAGGCTTGTGGGACCTTATCAGATGCTGGGAATCAAACTCTGGTCTGTTCTGCAGCAGCGTGCAAAACAAAAACCCTACCACTGTATAACCACTTAGGCCTCAGCTTAGATAAATGTTTTCTTTGAAAATCTATAAAATTACATGGGGCCAAAGCAGTGGTACAGTGGTAGGGCATTTGCTTTGCATGAGCTGACCTAGGACAGACTGTGGTTTGATCGCCTGGAGTCCAATATGGTTCCCTAACCCAGGAGCATTTTCTGAGCCCATAGCCAGGAGTAAAGACCCCAAAACCAAGAAAAATCTATAAAATTACACTTTTGGGTCAGAGTAATATAAATTCATTTTTTCATTTGAAAACACAAAATAATGAAATGTCATTGAATATTCAATGGATAAAATTATTAAATGATAACAAATATTAACTGTGATTAAAATGGAACTTTCTATGTCAAAAAGTTGTTTCAATATTGAAATAATATTATGCTTTTGATCTGCACATTTTTATGAGGAACTGTGTATTTTAAGTTCACATTTTAAAGTTGAGGAAACTTGGATTTAAAATATTATAATAGGGACCTGAAAGGTGGCACTAGAGGTAAGGTGTCTGCCTTGCAAGCACTAGCCAGGGAAGGACTGCGGTTCGATCCCCCCCCAGCGTCCCATAGGGTCCCCCCAAGCCAGGGGCGATTTCTGAGTGCATAGCCAGGAGTAACTCCTGAGTGTCAAACGGGTATGGGCCAAAAACCAAAAAATAAATAAATAAAATATTATAACAGTGTCAATTTCTAGTTAGTAATTTATGCCAATAGTGCAATAAAGAATATCTGATCTGCTTTGTTGTTGTTGGTTTTGGTTTGGGGGATGCTGGACTTTAAACTAAAATTGTACGCTTCTGTATCATTGTTTACTGACATTCCAAAAGAGATATAATATTTCATATATACTTTTCTAGAGTGAATTTCAATGACTATGAGAGTCACCCAACACATAGCAAGCATACTTTCTATTTTAAAGCCTGCCAGATGTTTCTTTGGCTTTCATAGTTTTACTTTGTAGAGTTCTGGAGATCAGTATATACTAGGATAACTCGAAATGATTCTTACATTTGAATCCACCACCCAAACTATTAAAATAAATTTCACCTCTTTCTTCTACACATTAGATTGACTTTAAAGAAAAGGTCTTGGGTCAGAGCAATAGTAAAGCAGGTAGGGCATTTTCCATGTATGTTGCATACCTTGGTTCAATCCCCACACCCCTTTTGATCCCCTAAACAAGAATAGTCTCTGAGCACAAAGCAAGAATTATACCCTGAGCACAAATTAGTGTGTTCCTCAAAAATAACAACAATAATGAAGTATTTTAACCGGATTATATAAATATATCTTCTATTAAAATTTAGTACATAAAGATTTTTATATAAAGAATACATTGGCCTCGACATAGTTAAAATGCTTTATTAGAATGATTATAAAGAAAGATGGTACCAGTGCCTGTGTTTAAGAGTTTATTAGAATAAAAAATGTAGAAGAGCAATTTTAAAAATACCTTGAAGAAAGTAACTAATACAATACAATAAATGTGTGGTACATTTGCTAGTGATTAACACATTAGTAATACTTTTGAGATTACATTTTTAAAGGGGTCTTCTCCCTTTCACCGAATATGTGTTTATGGTGGCAGTTTTAATGCTATTTCCTGCTGTGCCGTTCAATAGAGTATGTTTTTAGGTGGTCGGTTGAGAGTTTTTTTCCTTATGTATGTCGATGGAGATAAGTGTTTTAATTACTTTTTTAATGTCTGCGCTTTTGTATTTTTCTCCTCTCTTCCCTTTTATTTCCTGCTGTTGAGATTACTGCCTCATCTCCACAGCAGGTGGCTGTTGCAAATTTGTTTTCTTTGTAAGCCTGCTAGATTTATTTTGTAATATAACTGTTCTTTTTAGTATTTCATTATTAATGATTTCTTTACTTTGGAATATAGTATACATAGATAGTCCTAAATAGTAATTTCCTAATGCCATCTAAGAAATTTTATCATTAAGACCAAAAAAAACCTTTGCTTGAGGCATATTGAGATTTTTCTATGCATACTCTTATTTTAGAATATGAGGATTAAAATTTAAGGAAATTGTTTTATAGTCAAAGCCAAATAAGAAAATGAAAACAGAAAAAAAGGATAAAGGAGAGTAATAAAAAAATAGGAAAAATCACAAGAGAAAAGACACACTTTAATAAATAATACCGAAATCAAAAGGAAATGTAGAACTTTTGTGATAGGAATAGGAAATTATTTGAATATGCCTTATCTAAAGGAGTTATTTTTAATGATATTTTATGTTTGTATTAAACTTCTACTATTAAGGCAAGCTAATTACTAAGAAACCTGGAATATTTTAAAAATATAAAGGAAGACATTTTATCTGTTTCCATGGTTTTGTTTCATATTTCCTTTACTTAGATAAGATTCATTCTGAATATAAATATTATTTATTAGGAAAGTTAAAAAAACTTGATAATATTTTTCATCTTTGAATTCTTGAGTGTTACTTAATTCATTAAAATTAATCAATATTTTCATATATAAAGGGAATCAAATCAAGTAGCAAAAGTTAATGTTAGCTTTATTTTCATTTATATTAAACTTTTGATTATTCAATTATAGGTAACAAATTCCTCTAGAAATTTCTTATATAGATTCAGTTTAGTTCTTATATATTAAAAAATTACTTTTTTAATGTTTATATTATTTCAAACTTGTATATACTCTGAATTGGTACCTAAAAGTAAGTCTAACATTATTTATATGAACTAATATAATTTGTATATATTTACATTTATATATTTATTTATTATATTATTATTATTATATATTAAATTTATATATTTACATATTTTGGAAATAATGTAATAGAAATAAACTAAAAATATTTGCAACAACTTTATAGAAACAATGCTCTGATTATTTTATTGTCATCACTGCTTCTTGAATTTTATAATTTAATTATGAAATGGTGGCTATATAATTTTGAAATTCAGCATCAATCAATTTTTGAAACTTGGAACGCTGAGTTTTTCTCTTGGTTCTGAAGATTATTGCTAGATGTTTTTGTAGTATAATTACCATTTTGTATAGTGGCAAAAGAACAAAATTTAAGATGAGGAATTCATTCATAACAATTTTAAAGTATCCATCTTATTATTCTCTAACCAATTGTGTGACACAAAATGTGTGCAGTCACATTGAGAGACTAGACAGCAGTTATATGAAACAGATGTGTGATGGGGATTTGAAAAATCAATGAAATGAATACTATTGTGATGCATGATGATGTGATTTCATATGTTATATTAAATCATTCTATTCTTCCTATATTTATTCTGAACACTGAGAACTAACCATATTTATAGTGGAACATAGGGGGAAAGATGTGGACTTTTATTGGGAAAAGCAGCACAATAGAGCATCATTGATCTTCTCTCCAATCAATATATAGATTCTAGAATGATAACCCATATGGTACTGTTGTCCCTTGGAAATAAATATAAATCCTCTGAGTCATATATGTGATTTTTGAGTGACAGATAAAAAACTTTTTAATCTATTGCGGAATTATATACTGCTTAGACTCTGGAAAGGAATGCTTTACTTCTGTACTGTAATCCCAGATATTTTTGCTTGCTTAGTAATAATTTCCTAATATGTTAATAAACACATCTAGCCAAGAATAGGTTTATTATTTTAGATATTTGTTTATAACAACTTATTGTACACATTCGGTTGGCTTCTTATGATTAATTGCATTTTTTCTTTTTGGGGAAGTGTTTACTTTGGATCTTTCATTATGTAAGTCTTTAAGTTTTGCAGTTTTTATATTTAGCCTGACAATGATAATAATTTTCATATAAATTTAGTTTTAGTTTTGCCAGAGTCTTCTTATGTGCACTTTTTAACTTGTTTTCAGAACAACCTATGCATTAGGCAATTATCATCTATATCAAAATCAAGGGACTTGAGAGCCATTGTATAAAGCAATTTTATCTATATACAGCTAGAAATCATGTGACAAAGTTGGTTCACCAAAGTCTGTTTGTTGCCTGTGACAAGATGTTTGTCCAACTGCTTTTGGTTAAATGACATGTTAAACATTAGAGGACTTGATCTTGAAGAGGACTTGATTTTTGCCTTGTTCTTGAAACAAATGTGATTTTATTTAAATTTTATAATAAAATGAGGTTAAATAATACATCCTTACTTGGGCATTGCCTTTGACCCTAATCAATAGTCCTATACTGACCACTGAAATGTATAATACTATTATTTATATACAGCATAGAAAATGAACACCGATTAATTATTTTTATTTTAAAGATATGTGACAGTTATTTCATGTCAAGAATGCAAATAAGGGGCCAGAGTGGTGGCCCTAGAAGTAATGTGTCTTGCCTTGCAAGCCCTAGCCTAGGACAGATGGTGGTTTGATCCCCTGGTGTCTGATATGGTCCCCCCAAGCCAGGAGCGATTTCTGAGCACATAGCCAGGAGTAACCCTTGAGCATCAAACGTGTGTACCCCGCAAAGTAAATAAAAAAATAAAACAAAATAAATAAAAAATAAAAGAATGCAAAAAAAGAAAACATCAATTTCACATGTATGCAAATTATCTTATGTTGTTTTCATTACTTTCCCTAATGGGGTTATTACAATGCTGCGGCTGACCAAAAATGGTTAATTTACTTTCCCAAGGACAAACTAGCTACAACCAAAATTTCAGAATTGAAATTTTGATTTCATAAGTTTTCCTCTTATTTACTATACACTTTAACACATAGCTACTGAAATAAGAATTTTCATATTACTTACTCTAAAAAGGTTTGAAAAAAATGGGAAAAAAAAAGAAGCTAAAAACAATGGTAACATGGAGTAATTTATTTTCCAAGACACAAGTGAAAACTTATAGTGGGTTGCCCACTATAGAAGGTTGCAATTCAATCTGCCTATTTTGATTTTCTCTATTATAAAGCACCATTCCCTAAAACTAGAGACTCAGGACTGAGACCACATTTTGCACATTCTTGGAAAAGAGTGTATTCAGTACAAAAATATTTAGATAATTAAAAGATTGATGACATTTGTCTTCAGTTACATTTGATTCTTTTCACTATAAATTGAGAATAGTGACATATTTAGTTGAACTTTCTCTACTAAACATTCTTGTTGAGAACATTAATATGAAATAAAACACTTGACATATATACACATTTATATATTGAGAGATAGAATTCAGAATAATAGAATATTGTCCATTTTAGTCCAGAGTTAACCTTTAGCAACAGAATGGTAAGGTTAGCTGGAAGCCAAAAATAGTATATTTTGGAAACAACAAAGAATTGTTCTTTGGGGAGAACAAGTTTGTGTTAGAAACATTAATGTTTTTTGAGGAGGAATCCTAGATTGCAAGCTCTGAGTGCTCTGAAAAAAAAATGGATAAGACAATGTGGGTTTCAGCAATAATTAAAGTAAATGTTCAAATGGAACTACAAAATGGGTAAAGTTTTTGTTTGTCTTTTTGGGACCACACCTATCACTGCCTCACTGCTAATGGTTTTGAGCTCAAGGACTCTCCTAATGGAGATCATGTGGGGAACATTTCTGGTTGGCCACGTGCAAAGCAAGAACCCTATCCACTATACTAATTGGTCCTAAAAGGTTTCTTTGGAAAGAAAACACTAAGTTGTAGTGTTCTTGGGTCAAATCAGGTTTACGAAAACTAAAGTGCAATTTTTAAACTATGGTGGATATTCTGATTTTATCTAACATGTTATTTTTTTTATCTAATTTTGGGTTTGGGGTCATAGCTGGCAGTACTCAAGGGCCACTCCTAACTTTGTGCTCAGGAGTCATTCCAGCAGTGCTCAGTGCACTGCATGGCACCAATGATCTATATGCAAAGACTCTATATGCAAAACATGCTCTTAGCCTGTTGAGTTATCTCTCTGGCCTGTCTGATCCTATTTATTATTATTATTATTATTATTATTATTATTATTATTATTTTGTTTGGAGGCCACACCCAGGTGTGGTCAGAGGATCTTCCTGGCTCTGTGTTCAGAAATCACTCCTGGCAGGCTCAAGGGACCACAAGGGATGCAGGGGATAGAATTCAAGTCCTTCCTGGGTCTGCCGCATGTATGGCAAATGCTCTATCGCTGTGCTATCGCTCCGGCCCAGCCTGATCCTATTTTAATATAACTCTAGTACTGCTACGTTTTAGACAAAGAAACCAAGGTTTTTTTCCAGTGTTCTTTGTTGTCTTCTCCACTTCAGTAGAATGTGTAAGCTTGTTTCCAATGTCAGGTTTATCGAATCATCCTCTTTCTCATGACAGCTTAGCTGTCATTCAAGAAAAAGCCTCCAAGAAGGAGAAGCATCACACAAATACATGTTCAATTCAATTAATACTGAATGAGTGACCCGTGAAGTAATGCAGGCAGACATTATAAAACCTAAGAATGCTTAAGCACATTGTACCATAGCAAAGAAGGCTCAGCCGCAAAAGCTATCCCCCTATTACTTACTAGGTGGTGGCATGAAACAGAATATATAATATCTTGTTAGTGTTAATTGAAGTTGTGCAGAATTTAATATGAGCACAAAGAATGAACTGTATGCACTGCTGTAATTTATTCTGTAGTTGTTCCAGAGGGATGTTCTTTCGGGGGAAATAAGTAGATATATATTTTAAAGAATATCAAATATTGAAAAATAACCACCAGAGACCCAAGGGAAATGCATTTAAGAAGGAAAACATTTCAGAATAGAATTATGCTGGAGAAAATAATCACAAAACAAAGATGCATCCTAAGGAACTAAGCAGGTTTTTCTCCACCATTAGATTAGAACCTGGCTGCAGACATAAACTGTACATATACCTATGTTTTCTGTGAAGCTTAATACATACTGAATAAGTCATTCATGTGTTGATATGTCACTGTAAAAGCATTATGCTTTGTATGAGAAAAAACAACAACAACAGTGTTTTGAGTATAAGGCACAGTCTCAACAGCCAAACTCTCCAGGCTAAAAATTGGCACTTGTAGTTCTGTGACACTGCAAAGTTTAATCTCTGTGCACCTCAATTTTCTGGTATCTTACATGAGTAATAATATCAGTTATGTGACATAGGTTTCCATTTGAAAATTGAGTAAACCACTTACATGTTGTTCATTTAGAACCACATCTGCTGTTAATATAACCTGTGTATTTTAAGGGACATTTCTGTGCTTTGAATAGAATGGTATATACTGATTTTCAACTTAGTAAATTAGAAAAAGGATATTTTCTGTATATTTAAAGATAAAGAGGGTTTTCGGCCATGCGTAGAAGTGCTTAAAAACTACTCTCAACTCTCAATTTTGTGCTCAGGGGTCACTTCTGGTGATGTCAGGTTATAAAATTGGGGTCAGGTTAGTATGGCAAGCACTCTCTTGACACTCATTACTTCTGTTTTTTGTTTGTTTGGTTTTGGTTTTTGGGTCACACCCCGGCAGTGCTCAGGGGTTACTCCTGGCTCTACACTCAGAAATCGCCCCTGGCAGGCTCCAGGGACCATATGGTATGCCGGGACTCAAACCACTGTCCTTCTGCATGCAAAGCAAATGCCTTACCTCCAAGCTATCTCTCCAGCCCCCCTCATTAGTTCTTAAGAAATAATTTGTCAGGCCAAGAGAGAGTACAGGGTTCTTGGTGCTTGTTTTGCATATGGTTGATCTTTGTTCATTCCCAGAACATTATATGATTCCCTGAGCATCACCACATGGGCATAGAGATACGAATAAGCCTTAAGTACTTCTAAGTGTGAACCCTAAAGCCTCCTTCCTTCAATAAAACATAAGAAAACAATATAAATATTCCATTAGAAAAGTTATGCCAACACACACAAAATATCAGTCACTATTGTAGAAAAAAAAACTACTGTTTTTATTTGAAAGACAAAGAAAACTATACATTACTACACTGAGATGTTTTTATTGTCAAATCTTTGTCAAATCCTTCTTATTCATAAACCTCCTTCTTCCCACTGAATGGCAAATTAAAAAGTCATTTTAGTGTCATTTTGAAATCATCCTGGTATAGACACATCCCTTATTTATTAATATGTCACATACTCTCAGTTGAAATATTCCTTTGATAGATGAGTATTTGAAAGTTTTATTATCTTTCATATTTCATTTAAGGTGGCTTCATTTTTCTTTCTTTGTAGCACTTGGTTTAAATTTCCTAAGGTTTAATATTTTATTTTGATTTAAACTTTATATTTTTGCCTTAAGATATTAAAGTGTGATATTTGCAAGAATTGATACACTAAAATATAAGTAAACTTATTTTAATATTAATAGATAGTGCTGGGGCTGGCAAGATAATAAGGGTTTGGGTGCCTGTCTGGCATGTTCCTGAGTCTGATTTTACTTCTAACATCATGTGGTGTCATCACTCAATATCCTTAGATGTGGTCCCAAAGCTTCAAGTCACTTCTAACATAGCCCTGGTAGGTCCTCAGTAATGAAAACATCTATACTCAAGCCAAGTATCCAGCAATCTAGCCCAGTTGAAAGAGAAATCTGAAGGTCTAGTGATTACCTTTTAGGAGGATCTAACTTTCAAAAAAATAACTAATATTTATTGACTTCAATTTGCTCCAGATCTTAATAGTTTGTTAACTTGTGTATCTATTATGCACACACAACTATCTTATATATGCAATATATGTCTATGCATATATATAAATATATGCTATTCTTTAAGTTCTGGAAAAGAACTATAAGAGAAGTACAAGTGCAGTTATCACCTACATTTTAGAATCATAATAATAGAAGATCATAGAGTCTAAGAGAATGATTCAGAGTTTGTTCTTTAGAAAAACTAAACCAATTGTGGAACTAACAGGCCCAACCTCTATAGACCAAATTAGCAGGGAGAATTTCTTCTTCTTCAAGGAAACCTGTCTTGCACTTAAAGCTTTTTGACTGATTGGATAAAGCTTACCAGCATTAAACGTAATCTCCTTTATTCATGTCAACTGATTGTAGATATTAACTATGTCTAAAAGTGCCTTCAGAACAATACCTAGATTAGCACCAAATCAGAGTTGATTCGATAATCTAGACAAGTAAATGTAAACTGTCATAGAGTTTACACAATTTCACAGAGCCCATGTTTCAATAGCAGACACACATCATGTCTGTCTGTAATCAAAGTGATCAGATCACCTGGAGCATCATGGTTAGTGGCAGATGAGTCAGCTACCTTAGTCAGCTGGGCCATTATTGACTAGGATGAGAGTTTCATATCATGCACATGAAACCTGATACAGTCTGTCATAAAAGTGGGTGACTTGTTTATTTTTTTTTATCTTTTTGTATTGATTGATTGTTTCTTTTGGGGGGGCACACCAAGCATCATTCAGGGGTTCCTCCTGGCTCTGCACTCAGAAATCATCACTGGCAGACTTTGGGGAACCATATGGAATGCCGGGAATTGAACCAGGTCCCTCGCAGGTCGGCCAAATGCAAGGCAAACACCCCCACCGCTGTGCTATCTCTCTGGCCCCCAAGGGAACCTATTTTTGGCTTTGAGTATTTTATGAGTTCATAACCTCGGTTGTGGATATGCAGATCATGGATAATAAAATCCTAATAATTCTGTCCTGTTTGAAACTTAGTTTTCTCTTTTGGGGCATGGTGGAGGAAGACCCTCAATTTCAGTGGTTCCAGGGATTATACCTGGAGATATTCAGAACACTTCAGTGCTTGTAACTAGGGACACACTGATTTAGTTCAGTGATGCTGGGGATTTTTAGTGTTACCTTAGTGTTGTATGAGTCCAACCAGAATTGTGCCCACAGTGTCCAAGAACCCTTGAGGTAAACTCAACCCTCTTCATGTAGAGCATGTATACTAGATCTTCGAATTAGTATCTAAATAAAAACATTTAACTAGTGTCCTCGTGAACATTTATAGGCATAATCTGACCCGGTAAATGATAATTTCATTTTAGTGACAAATGCATGATGGGCTAAAGATACAGAAAATTCTATTTGGTTTCTCAGTGCCTTGTTCCAATTGAAAAATGAAAATAAAATTTAACCTTGATCATTTTTTTTCCTGCATGAATGAAGAGTGGCTTTTGTTTTTATTTTTATTGTGTGTATGTGGTATGGAGGGGATGTTTGGTAGTTTATGGAATAAGAACTCTTTGTCTTTATTATTTTATCAGTGGATATATAGAAAATAACCAGAAATGGAAAGCTATGTATCTACCTCAACCATGGTACACAAGAAAATATCTTGTATTAGTAGTTAGTAAAAGAAGGGTTTTTCAAATTGTTCCCTGTTGGACTATATCCAATATCCACTGTTTATATGTTCTTTGTCTAAAATGTTTTTGCTTAACTTGCCTGAAATTGTGTAGCATATCGTGTTGTTTTCTTTCTTTGTGTTTTTAAAGAAAATTAAAGCTCAAGAACAAATGTAATTTCTATACTATAGTAATATAATAAGGGATATGACACATTTTGAATACTATTACACAGCATATAAATATGTGGCTATAACTCAGCATAGCTTAGCTATATTTATCTTCTTAACAGCTTTTAAGCAAAGTGTCTTGTTAGTAGACTTTCAAATATATATTTGATTATTTTCATTTAACCTCAACCACCCAGACTTTCAAAAACAATGACATACAGAGAGACAAAACATATACTGGCTAATCTTGCTCATCTCGTTAGTGCTTGTGTACATTCTGGTGTGAAATTACCTGGGGTGTCACCACAATGCCAACATCTACTCTCACAAGACTATGCTCTTGGTCACAAGACTTCCATAGTTCTTGCTGAGATGCTCTCCAGGCATTGCACAACATACTTGCAAAGCTTACAATTCCCTGTCTAGGTTCTGGATATCAAACTCTATATTGTGGGTGACCCACAATATCAGTGCCAGGGCAGTAGGGAAAGAGGTGGAGACCCAATGCACAGAAGGTGCTCATATTCTTTAAGCCTTCTCCAACCTCTAATATATGTAGTGATATAAACATTACCTGAATTAAAAAGAAATGGTGTTTTGTAATTGTTTTTCTTTGTTCTTAATGGTTCTAAAATAATCAGAGAACAGAGGACAAATGCTTTGTGGGAGGAAAAAGAGTGAGTGCTGGAATGGAAAGAAAAATGTTGGGTCTAATTTGAAAGGACAGCAGTGGTTTTTGCTGGCTACACACTCCATTCTCTGGCACCTTCAGCTTTCACATCATATATGGCACCTTTCTTATCTCAGTTGACAAAGTCATCTCTGGGCCATGCTTATTACTTTGTGCCTACCAGCAGCTACCACCTACTGCCCTTCATTTAACTATAAAATTAACTCCTATCTCTGTGGAATGAGATTTTTATTTGACAGTAAATAAAATAAAACTCTACATTTCCCCTGTGTTTATGGACTTGAGATGAATTAATTCACCACTTTCCTGGGAAAGGGATGATTGTTTTCAAATAGGCTTCATTTGTTCTTCAAAAACATATTGGTTTCTACTATTCCCTTTCTTTTAAATGTTTTAAAATTATTTTCTAATGCTATGCTTGATAATCTTAGGTTTTACATATATAATATATACTTGTATATATTAGATATAAGTACATATATAAAACAAAAGGGGATATCTCCAGTCTTTCTGCCACCAGAAACCACACTATTCAGGTTATATAAATTATATGTTCTTTTCTTATTTTGTCAATATAATTTGAATATTATTATATATACTTTTGTACTCTGCTATATCTTTAAACATTATATTTAACTAAATAAAACAGTATATTTTCAGTGGCTCCATTCTGTTGTCTTGTTTTTAAGTTAATTCTGTTTAACATTCTGTTGCCTTTTTCTCATTGTTTTCTCACTTCCCTTTCATTGCATTGACCATTGTTCTACATTAACTATTTATTTACATGTCTTGTGTTTTGTTTGCTGAGTATAGTTGCGAATTATTTTTGTTATAACTTGAACACTTATGTGGTGTGTAAAATCACCAAAGACCAGTCGTCTTGCCACTTACACAGTTGTCTTTGATGTGTTGCTCATTAGATGTGTGCTAATATTTACTTGTTTCAACTTGCAGATTTTCAATTGCTACTAGAGTTCAAATTTTTGCTGGTTTTAAGCTGCTTATATAAGTATGTTTATAGGGGCCACACTCAGGTGTGCTAAGGTCACCTGGTTAGAAATTAACATACATGAAGGGAGGCTCTGAAGTGCAGGGATCAAACTCAGGGACTCACACGTTCTAGGCATTTGTACTCCCATGTAAGCCATATCTTGTGTAAGCCTATGATGTTCGCATTTTTTTTTTTTTTTGGTTTTTCGGGCCACACCCTTTTGATGCTCAGGGATTACTCCTGGCTACACACTCAGAAATTGCCCCTGGCTTGGGGGGACCATATGGGACGCCGGGGGATTGAACCGTGGTCCTTTCCATGGCTAGCGCTTGCAAGGCAGGCACCTTACCTCTAGCGCCACCTCGCCAGCCCCAGATGTTCGCATTTTTTATTACATAAATTTATATTATTTGAAACAACCATATGTTCCTTATTGGAATTAAAAATATTTATACAATTAAAACATTTTGTTCATTGACATATTCTCCTGATTAATCATTGGCATTTTATTTATTTATCATGTTTTTGAAATGTCCAAATAACAATATTTTGTGGAAACATACTTTATATTTTGCTTTTTTCCCTTGCAGGCTTTTTGTCTATATATATTTTCTTAATCTAAACTGCTAGAACAGAAAAATATCTGCCTGTAATTAGCTATTTTATACATATAAATCATTTTTATGTTTGATGTGAGAATAGCAAAATAACCTGATTTCTCTAAAAATCATTGTGTTTCTACTCATGTTTCTGTGTATATGTACATAAATGTATTTTATATCATTGCTAGTTACAGATTATCCTGTGTTATGTATTTTCTCTAATATTGATTTCTTTATGGGCTTCTACAAATCACGTTTTAATGAATGCATAAATTTTAAAGTATCTAGTATTCTTTACTCTTGCTAATATTTTGTAAATTTCTATTGCTTAGGTTTACCAGAACCCAATAAAGATCGTATCTTTGAGGGCCTGACACAGGAGCAGGGGTTTTACACATCAAAAGATTTTTTGCCACTTGTAGCCAAAAGCAGTAAAGCAGGTATAGTATTGTTTTCTATTTTAACATTTGCTTAAGTTGCTGTATATAATCTGAATTTAAATTAAGTTCAGGCTCAGAAAGATGTTGTTCAGATTGCAAATTCTTTCTATTTGTAAAAACCAGATAAAAAAGAAACAAGATCACTGGAGGTATAATACAGTAGCAAGAATAAAGGTGGCTGATCTCATTTTGATCCTGGCACCCCATTTCACCTCTAAGCACTATTAGGATCATAGAGCTGGGAGTAAACCCTGGCTATTTCCCAGGTCTAGTTGCAAATAATCTACCTCCATTTATTTTAAACTTAATATATCATTTAACTTATTCTTTTGGTGCCTTTATTTTGGGGGAGCATACCTGGTGACGCTCAGGGGTTACCCTGGCTATGCACTCAGAAATCGCTCCTGGCTTGGGGAAACTATATGGGACCCTGCGGAATAGAACCATGGTCCTTCCTAGGTCAGCATAGTGCAAGGCAAAGGCCCTATGGCTACGCCACTTCTCTGGCCCCTTAACTTAAAATTAATATACAGTGAAGTGACATAAGGAGAAGAAATTCCGAGCATATGATTCTAGATGCTTTTATGTATGAAATCCTGGGTTCAGTTACTAACACAGCTTCCCCTCAGCTCCATTCAGTACTCGTTTTTGTCTCCAAAATGAAGGCAAAAATTAAAAGATAAAAATACCTGCATTTTACTTCTTTATAGGAAATTTCATATATACATCAAGTATTCATATTGGTTCCCATAGAATTGAACATTTATTTAAAAAATCATTCATTTTATTGCTTCATTCTACAAATAAAAGCAAAGTAGTAAAAGGATATGTTTCTCTCTGCTACTTTAAGAATTCAATTCTCAAAAATTCTATAGTTTATTTTCAATTTTACTAATGTGCTATATTAAAGTGTTATAAGTTAGAAATATTATAAGATGAGATACAACAACTAGCATATAATGCCAGATTTTGTTGATGCCAATTGGAGAGATCTTTTTTCCTATATGAAACAATAAATTAATTGGCTATCACATGAAAAGTACACATCACCATTTTGACAGAGAGGTTTGATTGATTCCAGTTTGCAGTGACCTCAAGTCTTCCAACTGTTTTGTCACTCTCCTTCGAAAAGGAATAGGGAAGTTAAAGGTACTGACTATGAAATTACATCTATGAGCATATTTTAAAAATGGGAATAAAACTGCCTTTCAATGAAGCAGAATAATTTGATAGTGACACTCCATCCTGGAGAACGGCGAGATACAATTTTACACTGCTTTGAGTACAAGTATCTTTTGAGCTGTCATGCAGAAATGGTTTTCTCTCCTTGAAAATAGGGTTTTCCTTTCATCATTCAGGAATGTGCGCCTGTCACTCTCCATTGCCATCGATACGGGGAGCCGTGATTGTACTAGGAGCTGGAGACACTGCTTTTGACTGTGCGACATCCGCCTTACGCTGTGGGGCCCGCCGTGTGTTCGTTGTCTTCAGAAAAGGCTTTGTTAATATAAGAGCTGTCCCCGAGGAGGTAAATGGCACCACTGGAAAATTTGGAGTTGCAGTGAAACAAATTTGGGGTGATAAAATTATTAATATGTAGGCTTTCAGTTGAAATCACTCACCCATCTTGGAATTGAGAAATGCAAATTTGGACATTTGGTGACTCTCAAAGAGCCATTCCCTCATTTTGATATAACATTATTAATGAAAATTATTTTAACACAACAGCGGAATGTGCTGTCTTTTTTTTTTTTATCTTGAACAATTGGTCCTGTTCACAACATCTTATGGATAGTAGGAGAGTGTGCTGACTAGATCAATTGGGAAATTTCCATTATCTATTTACCAGCCACAACAAGAGAGATATGCATATACCTTAGACATTACTGGCAGTCATTAATTATCTGTGAAGCTAAGAGAAGAAAGTGCCTCTTTTTTTTTAAAGAGCTCTAATATAAGCATTATTTATAACCAATAACTAGTTAACCTTCTAAAATGAGACTTAAGGTCATTTTATTTATTACAAAACTAACGGTTAATCTTGGATGAGACATGTACCATAGATGTCTCCAATAGTGCTTCATAAAGGATATTAGTTCTGAGAACAAGAACAACATGTATTTATAGAATGATAAATTACTCATTTGATCCAAAACAGCATTAGGCATTTGATTATCTTTAGATATATTTGAACAGATTCAGAGATGTTATACTAGTCAAAAGTTTCAAATAGGTGATTTGTAGTATGGAGTTTAACCATATTGCACATTGCTATCACTAAGATATGAGACATATCGAGTTTATAACTAGTTCCAAATGTCAACCTTATTGGTCATTTCTTCATCCAGTTTCCACTCCTAATTTTTTTTTCCAAAAAAATATTCAAGGTGAAAATGGTCTTTCAATAGTACTTTTATCTGATCTTCGACATCTATTAGGGTCAATTTGTCCTGTTACATATTTTTTAAAAAAGCAACACATACATATTAAAGATAAGTTAAATAAAGAAAACAAGAAACAATTTTATTTTTATCCTCATACATAGCACAAAATCTTATCAAAAATAAGTGCTTGAGAGAATATGTTTTCAAATAAATATTTAATATATGGTTTTCTATACTTAAATCAAAGTTTCTTTTATACAGAAGACTTTTACCCTGATGGCAAAGTCAGTTTCCTTTACCTGAATAATATAATCATTTTCCATGGCAAAGGTATTTAGAAATGAGTAGTGAGTGCTAGTTCTCTCTAAGTAGGAAATACATACTAGCATTTCTCTGATTTGAAAAAGACTGGCTGAAAATGTAAAAGATATGCACCTTTCTTTTAAATCACTCTATATTTGTTGAGGACCATTGTATATCACTTACTGTTTCTGACTATCTAAATATAGTAGTCAACAAATCAAATGGATATTCTTGCCCTTGTGTATCTTGTACCTAGATGAAGAAAGCATTCATGAAGAAAGTAATCACAAAATTAGAGGAAGCAGAATTTGCGATTTTTTTTCAGAATGGCCCAGAAAAATGGTTTTAATAAAAGATGAAGACATAGAAAAGAAAACATGAAAGGAATAAAGCATGTACTAGTCAAATCAAATCCATTTACTCTTGAAGTAAAACTGTTTGTTAGGAATATAAACCAAAATGAATAAAAAAGAAACAGAAAGAGAAGCAGTGCACATTGGGATAGCATAGTAGATAGTCTTAGGTCTGTAGATATGTGTATATGTGTTTCTGTCTGTGTGTGGAGAAAGACAGAGACAGAGAGAGAAAGAGAGTGTATTGACCTTTTTCCAGAAGTAGATGGGGACCACAAGGACCACTGTGATATTTGGTTTATTTGATGTTTGGACTCAAGAGGGTTGGTTCTATAACCACCAGAGCTATAACTGAAAGTATAATAGGGAAAATATGGTGTCTAATTTCCTCAAGGCTTATTGTTTTCATTCTTCCTGATAAACAAAATCATTGTAGTCTTTTTGGAGAAAGTTATAGTCATAACTTTTAAAAATCAAATTTTACAATGTAATACTATGCAACTGTTAAGAGAAAAGAAGTCATGAAATTTACTTATACATGGATGGATATAGTGAGTATTATGCTGAGTAAAATGAGTCAGAGGAGAGGGATAAACTAGAATAATCTCACTCATTTGTGAAATATCAGAAAAATAAAAAAGACAGTATGGTAATAATATCCCAATACAATAAAGATAAGCCTCCAGGAGGACCAGTCCATGACAGAAAACTTGTCATAAAGAGTGGTGAATTCAATTCAGGAAGAGAGGGGCTCACTATGGCATTGATATTTGTAAGTGCACACATGGAATAAGAATTGGGTACTGAAAGGGGATAAAGTGATATGTCTGGAACCCCTTCAATAGCAAAATACAAAAACAATGTCAAAAAGAAAAGAAAAGGAAGAGAGAAAGAGAGACAAGTAAAATGTTGTCCACAGAGGCAGACAGAGAGGGAAACTAAGGATACTGATGGTGGGAAATGCTCAATGGTAAAGGGTGTGGATGACGTCCATTGTATGACTTGAAACTCAATCATAAGTAATTTTGTAATCATGATGTTTAAATAAAAGAAATATTTTTAAAATGTATTATATACCCAAGCTCTCCATGGGTGATTCCTAGCTGTAAAGCCAGGAGTAAGCATTAAACACTAGATATGGGGAAAAAACAAAACAAAACAAAACGTATAAAAGATGTCACCAGAATCAGGGTAACTAATGAGAGCCTAACTGAAGCAAGAAACTAACACTCTTCTTGATTGATTTTTTTTGGGGGGGCACACCCGGTGTTGCTCAGGGGTTACTTCTGGCTGTCTGCTCAGAAATAGCTCCTGGCAGGCACAGGGGACCATATGGGACACCGGGGATTTGAACCAACCACCTTTGGTCTTGGATCGGCTGCTTGCAAGGCAAACGCCGCTATGCTATCTCTCCGGGCCCAAGATTTTAGAAAAGTTATCAGAATCCAGGTATCGCTCAGTCATAAGGCTAGAGCTCAGTGCCATAAATTGTGGTTACCAATTTGCAGAAGCCCAAGGAGGTCCAAGCTGCCTGAGCTGTGGGGTTGCAGGCTGCAGATCCCCAAGGCTTCCAGCACCGCTCTCCGGTGCTGCAAGGCTCACAGAGGTTTGGAGACCCAGCTGCCAAGTAGGGCATCGGGCCCCAAAAGATATGCCAACATCTCTTGAGTCCAAACATCAAATAAACCAAATATCATGTAGCAATTGACTGCCTCGGACAGAGAAAGGAGAGAAAAAACAAAGTATACATTATATTCCTCTCTGGATGTCTTAGGCCTGCCACCCAAGAATACTAGAGAGAAGAGAGTTAGATGAAAATTCACAGGCCAGAGGAGGCCCAGGTTCAAAGAAGATCGAAATGTGAAAAGATGCAAAGGAGGCAGCATTTTTCTAATGTTATATCTCTGCCTCCCCAATCCTTCTGCGAGACAGCAGGCACTGCTCTGTTCACTATTCTGGGCCTCTCCACTCCAGTCCAAGTCTTTTTCCTTTATACCAGCATGACAAGAGAAGTGACCAAGGAGCATGATCAGGAGTTGTGTCCAGGTTCAACAGTCATTTCAGTGACTTATCCAAGGACTGTGTCTAATTCCAACTGCCAAGTAGAGTTATCTACTAGTGGAGTTAAAACTCCACTGCCCTACCAAAACATATTGGATCTGTGAGACAATTATCATTTGCTCCCCATAATATTTAGCAGAACTTGGTAGAACTGGGTCATATTTAGAAGTAGAACAAGGTGGCCAGTAGAGGCTGTGATAAAGTGATAGAGTGAGTAGGGCATATGCCTTGCATGTGACCAATCCAGATTTGATTCACAGCATCCTTATAGGTCTCCTGAGCACTACCAAGAGTAATTCCAGCATGAAGAACCAGCAGTAAATCCTTAGCTTAGCTGGATATAGCCTCCCAAAATAAAAGGAGAATGGGGACAGATAAATAGGTATAACCCATTTTTTGTGTAGGACTGATCTAGGTTTAATCCCTAGCAATTCATATGGTGCTCAAATTCTGACAGCTGAGAACTTTGTATAGAATTGGTGTGACATAAAAGGAAACATAATGAATACACCAGAAATTCTTGAAGAATAAATATTTATATTTTTATTACAGTGCTGAAAATTTTATGTGGTTTTAAACTTCTTAGCCACAAATGCCATGCTGACAGTGGGAACACTCCACTTTTACCCAAGGTTCTCCAGCTTCCTCTTTTCTTTTCACCTATCTAATAGACACATATTAGTAGATTGGCTTGGGGCTGAAGCAGTAGCTCAAGTGGTAGGGTGTTTGCCTTGCACATGCTAACCTAGGATGGACCAAGGTTTGATCCCCTGGCATCCCATATGGTCCCCAATGCCAGGAGAAATTTTGAGTGCATAGCCAGGAGTAAACCCTTAGCGTCGTCATCAGGTGTGGCCCAAAAACCAAACAAAAAAGGAGATTGGCTTATAAATACTTTTGTCTCTTCCCCTCCCCAGCCTACTGAGAATTTGAACTGTTAAATAAAGAGAGGTTTTGGGGAACCAGGAGAGGAACCACAAAGAAAGAAGCCAACTGACTTCATGATTCTTTTCTTACTGGCATGGTTTATTAATTCTTCATAGCAAACTTGCTTCATACCCATTCACCAGGGGTTGAAAATATGGCAAAATGGAATGATTTTACAGTTGGCCACTTTTTACTTTGCCCCACCTAGAACAAAGTATGTCATATATAAAGTATTCTAAACATATTTGTGGAGTGATTTTTTTTTCCTGGATGAATGTGGTATCCAAGTCTTCTACTACACAAAGAGATGACACTTTCTAAGTTTAATCAGTGTTATTATAACACTTTGAATCTTGATTAGATAGTTTTAGGCAACGTTTAAAAATAATAAGTCATACATGATCAGAATGTATATAGATTTCAGAGTCGTACACTGAAGATTTAGATGCTTTTTTAGCATATGGACTCAGAACACATAGAGATTTCAGTTTTATTACTTTATTGCTTGGCTTTGTACATTAAAAATGCCCATGACATGACAAGGACACATTATGAAACTATAAGCCTAATGGGGTATTTAAATTAAGGTAGAAATTTTGAAAGAATATGACCTCTGGTAAATATTCAACCATTATGAAGAATTTTATTTCTAACCCAAATATACAAAAGTAGATACATACATTTAAAAAAATGATGAAAATAGAGATATTGAGGAAATCTGCATTTTTTTCAAGTGTGTATTTTTTATTTTTAAAATATTTTATTAAAACACTTGATTACAAACATGATTGTGGTTAGGTTTCAGTCATGTAAAGAACACTCCCCATCACCAGTGCAACGGACTTGGGTCTTCAGTAGCAGGGGTCCTCAAACTTTTTAAACAGGGGGCCAGTTCACTTTCCTTCGGACTGTTGGAGGGCTAGATTATAGTAAAAACAAAAATTATGAACAAATTTCTATGCACACGGCATATATCTTATTTAGAAGTGAAGAAACAAAATGGGAATAAATACAATATGTGGCCCGCGGGCTGTAGTTTGAGGACCATTGTTCAATAGAATTGGATATTGCCTAATGTTTATTGACTAAAGGTCTTATTGTTGGGCATTTCATTGTACTTATATTTAAAACTTATATCTGATTTTTTCTTCTCAAGTGGTTTCCAGGGAAGGTACTAAATAACAATGTATGACTTTCTCATTCTTTACTGACTGCTGTGAGTTATTATAAAATATATTATATTGTATATGGGAATATGTGAGAACATGTAAATTACACGGGATCTTTTGCAAAGATGAAAACAATTCTGTATTTAGGATCTAGACCCTAACTGCTTTGACCTGCTGACTGCAAACCCCATGAGGTTCTGCAGGGAAAACTGTATCCTGTTTCTCTACTATGAAAATAGTCAAATTTTAGTGTGCATCAAAATCACCTAGAAAGACTGTTAAATGCTGCTTTCCAGGCCCAAGTTTCTGATTCAATAGGTCTGGGCCTGAGAATTTGCAATTAAAACAGTTCACTTGTGATGTGGAAGTTTCTGACCCAGGACCCTAATAGATCATTCATGTAGTCTCCAACTGTCTAATTATTGTTGTACACAGAATGCTTTTGGGGGGCATTTTCCATCTTAGTTATAAGAAAGCATTAATGCTACAGGATATAGGTTTGATGAAATGAAGATGCAAAGACTTCATCAGCATATTGATGTAATTCCAATTCCAAGTGTCTTTCAGTCTCCCTTGTGGCCTCACACGCACACTAAATAGAATGCTACTGACAAACTAGCACTTCTCAGCTCTGGGTCCTCAGGGAAACCAGCCAATCACTCAGCACTATCCTCTAAGAAGATGAGGAAAAATCTGTTAATAACTCCCTCCAGTACTTTCTGCAAGCTTAAATAGGTGAGATTAAATTTCACAGGATAACAGAATCCCCCAAAATGCTGGTATTAAAAGCTGTTGACAGATCAGATAGAACTGCAAGAATGCTTTAGGCAGTTGGGAATCCCTAGAAGGAAGCCTGAAGGTCAGGGATCAACAGACCCGCTTGAGTTGATAAATGTTAAGGAGAAGATCGGGGAAGGACTTTGTCGCCCTAATTAATTATTACTGAAATGAATCCAGTAAAAATGTATTGAAATAATAGAATTCCATACAAAGATTGTTTTGAGAATCTATTGTTCACAGTCAATGAACTGTTATCACCAAAAACTGACACATCTTTAATTTTGCTCTAATTTCAACAGGCATTCTATTAAATAATCGAATGTATCTTAGATTTGTTTCCCCTATTCGTCTATGAAAATAGCAACCAATTTAACTTTTTAATGACTCCACACCTTTTACTTACTTAGTAAAGTATATTTGTTAAATCTATTTTTTAAATTATTAAATATATGTAACTGACTATATATTTTCCATGTCACTTTTTTAAATGTCACTGTTACTCTGAAATAATATTTTCTCATGACTGAAAAAACTAGAGTTCTTCTGATATAAAGCAATATATACTGTACCTTTCATATGTTCTGAACTGGAGACCTCCCCTCAGGTTTATTTTTTTAAAACAAAATAAATCAGGTTAAAGCTACAACTATATATATTTTATTTCATTTTTAAAATATTTGTGAAAGTTTTTCAGTCAGTAACAAAAGAAACCCAGGGTCCCTTTCAGCAATTCCTGGTCAATCTACCAATAGTTCAGTGCAAGTTTCTAAGGATAAGGTGTTTCTGGTTCAAGCCCTGCAGAGCCAGAGATTATCAACACCACTATGGTGATGCTCAAGGCCTCCAGGTATGAAGCTAAAAGAAAGTGTGGTATAGAAGGGCTGGAGTGGTAGCACATTAGTAGGGCATTTGCCTTGTATGTGGCTGACCCGGGACAGATGTGGGTTTGTCCTTTATGGTCCCCCGAGACAGGAGCAATTTCTGAGCACAGAATCAGGAGTAATACCTGAGTGCAACCTAATGTGCTCCCACCCCAAAATAAAAATAATAAAAAGAAATTGTGGTATAGAGAATTAAAACAGGGTTTGCTTAATCTCATGCATACATTTTAGCCCTGCACTTGCCTTCTGACCCCACATCTACATAGTTCTATCTTCTACATAATTCTATATTAATATGTATTTTCTACTAGTAACTGATGACTTCCTAGTTTTATTTTAATTACAAGAAATATGAAACTGGGACTATTTTTAGAAAATAACCTCTATAAATTGATAGTTTTTATTTAGGAAAGGTTATGCTTATAGAAACTCTTCAACATTTGACACCTGCATATCATTTGATTTGGTGTTCTTTGCAGAAAGTAATCAGAAGATGTTATTATGATTGGTGATAAAATCCCAGCAAACAATAGACAGTATTGCCTCCAGGCACACAAAGGTAATTAATAGCAGTTAGAGACTCTCAGAGTACCAGATATTAAATATATCTTCAATATTTCAAAATGACATTGGGGTGTGATCCAAAGATCCATGCATGTTTGCATATTTTGAAAGTGTAGAAATTGAGTGTTGCATGAAGAAAAATAATGGGACAGTTTAAAGCATTTTCTAAAATTTAGAGTACAAGTTTGGAGGTTATATATTCTAGGTCCTGATATGACCATTTATAAAACTAATGTTCTAATTTACGCATCTTAGCGTCTTCTGTTTCCCAAATTCTATTTTGAAAGTTTAGGGTAAGTTAGGTAAATCATGTATCAATTCTATCTTCCTCTGGATTGACAGTCATTTTATACTAAAAATTTTGACAATACTTTTAAATATTGAACTTGAAACAAGTTGCAATTAATGTATCTTTAGTCATTTGCTGAAGCAAGATCGGCTGTATTCAAGGCAGAAATATCAAGGAAGCTGACAGATGAAGCTGTCAGGATTCTATATTGCATATGATAATTTAGAATGTGTGAGAGAGGTGGATCAAAAGAAGGTAACCAGACCATGAGCCAAATAATGAATGAGCCAATGCCCATTCAGTATTATGTATGTTTAAATAATTTTTTTTTCAAATTTTAATTATTTTCAGTAGCTCTATTTAATGACTAGATTTTGCAAATTAAAATTGTAGAGCTGAAATCTTGTTTGTATGCATATTCTATGTACATCTTTGTTCCAATCCTAAGCATCTACATATGCATGTCTGTATATATACATATGACACGGATGTGTTAAAGTACTTTCTAGTTACTAGCAAGCTTTATTAAATAATTCCATGTTGTTATTACTCTATTAACATTCTGCTGTTTCTACCCTATTAATTTTTATGTGAAGGTTAGAAGTCCCACTCTTGTTATCTCAGTTTTCTGTTGTCTTATGTACTTGCCTTAAAATTTGAAAACATTACAAAGTCATTTGTATAACTAAAATCTATGCACACATATGCATATATAATGCTAATGTGTGCAATTAAAAATAATGTGAAGACAAAAGAATCACCATTCCTTTTAATAGTGATTTTATTTTTATTAAAAGGTGAGTTCATCCTTCAAGGTTTATTTTAAATGTCATTTTCTCTTTGAAGACTTTCTTAGTCCCCTCCAATTAGCCTTTTCTCCTGTGAAATCTATAGCTCTTTATGCTTCTACTATTATAACATTTATCATATGGGCAGTTATTACTCTCTACTCATCTCACAGATTTTATAAGACTCTTGCTAATGCATTGGCTCTTCCAAATTGGCATCTTAATTATTAGATGCCAAGTATAGAATAGTGCTTAAAAACCAAAGTAACAAATTATTGTGTTATGTTCAATAAACAAATCATGTAGGGACATTGAAAAGTAGGAAGCTTTTAAGTGAGTAAGAGAGTTCCAAATTATTTAACTTAAATATATTTTTATTCATCCCTACAAGGTAAAATAATTTTTGATAACTTCCAAATGCACTAGTATTTTTAATCAAAAATAGATTTCACTATATTACAATGTCATAAGAACTGAAATATGTTGAAATGTTTCACTGTGTCTGGTTTACTAAAGTATCTTAAAAGATATCTGACATTAACTATATATGGATATATAAAGACCAAGCAGTTTATACAAAAATAAAAGTTAATAAAAAAAACATTTCAGTAGAGCAATGAAAAAGAATAATGAAAAAAGCAGAAGTTCCTAGATTTTGCAGGATGTACTAAAGAGGCATTTCAAGATGAAAGGAAGTACTACAAAGGCACTAGTTACAGAGTAGTTACATGTGTGTGTGTGTGTGTGTGTGTGTGTGTGTGTGTGTGTGTGTGTGTGTGTGTGTGTGTTTGGGGTTTTGGGTCATACCCAGTGGTGCTCAGGGGTTACACCTGATTCTGGCTCAGAAATCACTCCTGGCAGGCACGGGGGACCATATGGGATGCTGGAATTTGAACCACCATTTGTCCTGGATCGGCTGCTTGCAAGGCAAGCTGTGCTATCTCTCTGGCCCTAGAGCAGTTAATTTTGTGAAATACTCCAGCAGCAATCAGATATGCTTGACTATAGGAAAACCTAAGATGATGGTTAAGATAGCTAGTCAGATTTAAGAAAATGTCATTAATCATAAATGACTAGTGTTTAAAATTACCCTCTTTTTAAAAAAATGTTTTTATGTGCTTTTGCAATAACTTTTTAAACATCAAAATAATCCCATGCACTGCAGTTTTGATTTTTGCAGTTCAGTATTAATACAAGATAGCTATTTATCCATGGTAGTACAGTTCTCATAGTGAGATGTTCCTTTCTGTGCAAGATTCTTCAACTTTAAAAGATTAAAGTGAATAAATAAGCAAAAATAAATTTAAAAAAAAAACAACTAACACTGCAGCAAGTTTTGAAGAAAGGTATCTGTGGTTTTCAGCAATTTATTTCCCAGGAAAAATTGCAGAATTAATCCAGTCATTCACAAAGTAATAATTGTATTTTAAACAAACAATATTTGTTCAGCACTCTACCATTAACTACTTTTGTACAAAGAAAAATATACTCTTTCTGTTAAGAAATGTAGTTAATTAAACAAAAAAATACTAAAATACTGGATTGTAAGCTTAGACTCACATGAATTTGACTATAATCTTATTGATATTTATTAAGAAATTCAGGTTTCAACTAAAAACATGATATCAATAAACACTGAGATATTCAGTAATGCAGATTCTAGGTATCATCTTGTCATGTCAAGATGTGATTTCACACAGATTAGAGATTTAGTGAAATCTGTAATTAACACAAGTAGCCTCATCACTTAAACACAAATAAGGAATCTTCTAATTATGCTGCTTCTCCAGTGAATAGTCAGATCATTATTTATTTTATATGCTCCTTATAGAGATCTACATCCCATAAGCCCAAGTAAAATTCCCAGATTTATTTACCACAGTAGTCTTATATTATGAAGAATATAGCCCCAAAATATTTTCAGACATAAGGGCTGTCCTGTATGCAAATGCTAATAGCTTTCCTGTCCTAGCCCAATCTTTTCTTTTCTTTTAGGAGATGAATTACTTTACTGTCTTCAATATTTTTATTTCCTTCTTGTATTTTATCCCAGCAAAAAATCGGATAGTATTTATTTTAGGCTAGAATTTCCTAGTAATTTAAATTAATACTCCTTCCTCAAAATCAGTTTATCGAGCATGATTTTTTTTCTTGCTTTGCACTACCATTGTGTAAATACCCTTCTATGTACTGTGGAACCCACAGTGTTTATACATTATCTTAGTGCATATAATTAATAATTATAGTCTTTGTAAAATTTTAGAAATAGGGGCTGGAGTGGTGACGCAAGCAGTAGGGCATTTACCTTGCATGCACTAACTTAGGACTGACCACCGTTCGATTCCCCTGAATATGGTCTTCCAAGCCAGGAGAGATTTCTGAGCAGATAGCAGGAGTAACCCCTGAGTGTTACCGGGTGTGGCCCACAAAACAAAACAAAAAATCTGAAAGTAGGAGTTATTTTAAATGTAAGTACATAGTAAGTGGTAAATGTCTAAATAAAAATGCACTCTTTGTTTAATGGTGAACATTTGTTGTATATCATTTAACACAGATAAAAATTAAAAAGTTGTATTTTCCCAGTTTGTTACTGTTCACAGTAAACTAACAACCAATTTTTTTTTTCTTTTTGAGCCGTACCTGGCAGCATTCAGGGTTTACTCCTGGCACTGCACTCAAAAATTACTCCTGGTAGGCTCAGGTGTCCATTTGGGATGCTGGAGATTAAACCCAGGTCAGACGCATGCATGGTAAAGGCCCTACTCATTTATTTTTTTTTAAATGTACTATTTTTTTACTTTTTAATATAATTTTAATTTTAATCATAGTGGCTTACATATCATTCACAGTAATATTTTAGGTACATATTAATGTTGAATCAGGGGAATTCCCATCACCGAATTGTTCTCCCTCCACCTTCGTTCCTGTCCTGCCTCCCATTTCCTCCACCATCACCCCAGGGCTGCTAGAATGAGTGGTTCCCTCTGGGCCTAGCTTAATACTTAGTAATCTTACAACTGTTTGGTCATGGTACCTCCATTATTTCCCCCTCTAATTGTGCCCTACTCATTTTGCTATGGTGCTGGCCCCTTACCAAGCAATTTTGTTTTGAATATTATTTTTGTGTCATCATGGTTATATAGAACTAGTTAATGCCCAGCCAGCAAATGATAATCTTTAAAAATAAGTCATTTCTTCATATTGCTTCTCAAACTTGGGCATATTAGAATTTAATGTGTGCTGCTTTTGACTTCTGCTCATTATAGTTTGTAACCTCTGCTTTACTTTGCCTATATGCAATCTAAAAATGAGTTGATATCATGCTTTTAATTATAGTAAATTAAGTTGTTTCATAATTTCCACAGTATGATGCCTGTAATATTAATCAGACCAAATCATCACATTACATAAAGTTAATCATTAAAATGATGATCATTATTGCATGCAATGGCACTCTATTTATATTTCACTCAGCATCAATCGTATATCTTCCTTGAATATGCAGGTAGAAATCAAAGCTAAGAAGATTTTTTAACCTTTCCCATTTTGTGTAAAAAGAAAGTGATACTTTGATTTATTAAATCTAAAAAATAGATTCTCATAGATGGTTCCTTCTTTATTCTCCTGAGTAATATTTTGTAGAAATGAGGATAAGAGCAGTTTGTATGAGTTCTGTATGCACGAGCAGTTTATCATAAGGACAAGTTTTGTAAAACAAATAAATTTCTGTCATCAAAAGAAATGTCCAAATACAAATAGTATAGAAAGCTGATTGAATGATCACTAAGATATATTAGCTACTATAAATGATGAAATATTACAAACACTAATTTCTGTGAATGTCTTAGTATACTAAGGGCTGAATAATTAAATAATAAAAACATAGAAACCCATTGTATCTTATCAGACTAGCCAACCTGGTCTTCTGAGAAGAAATACAAATTTACTTTTCTTATTTTTTTTACAATATTCAATTGTCTCGTTAAGAAATATAGTTGTTCATTGCCAGGTGTTCTGTCAGAATGGGAACATAAATAGATATCTATCTTCTTTACCATTAGTTGCTTATTCTTTGTTACATAATATATATTCATATATATATTCTAGGTTATTCTATTTGTTACTTAACTTTGTAAACCAAAATACTTTTCAAAGATCTTTTGTATATCAATCGTTTTATAGACACCAATAGGGATGAACATGAATAGTGCTCTATTATGTACTTTATTGGTTAATATATTCTTATTTGCCATTTATCTATCTGAATATTCAGTTATTTGACCACATCAGATGTTAAATATGTGAATAGTGCTCTTAGATATTGCTGATAAAATGTCAAATAAGATGTTTTTTTCTAAACTTAAAATATGTTTTTAATCTTTATTTTTATTAATTATTTTATTTAAACACTGTGCTTAACAAGTTGTTCATGAGTTTCAGTCAACAATATATACAACTCTTCACTAGTGCCCATTTCCTTTCACCAATGTCCCCTGTTTCTCTACCATCCTCCCCACTTGCCTATTTCTGGTGCAGCATTTCTCCCTCTCTCTCTCTCTCTCTCTCTCTCTCTCTCTCTCTCTCTCTCTCTCTCTCTCTCTCTCTCTCTCTCTCTCTCTTTCTCTCTCTCTCTCTCTTTCTCTCTCTCTCTCTCTCTCTCTCTCTCTCTCTCTCTCTCTCTCTCTCTCTCTCTCTCTCTAAACTATGGTTTGCATTCTCATTACTGAAAGGGTGCCATGTATATCACTTTATTCCCTATTAGCAACCAGTTCTTGTCCAGACTGATAAGATCCAGCTATTATCGTCATAGTGGTCCCTTCTCTACCCTGACTGCACTGGTCCACTATTTGTGCCAAGATTCCTACACGGACTGGTTTAAAAGGGTTATGGAAAGAGTTAGCCTCTAAGTTTAATTCACTCAAATTCTGCTTCATATCTCAGCTTTATATTTAGAGACAATAATAATGCATCATCTGTTTCTAAAATCCACATGAAGCAATATTTCTTTGTTATACACTTACCTTTTCTGTGGCTTCAGAAATTTTCTTTTAGTAATTGAGAATTATAGGTTCATAAATTTATTACTTATTTTTATATTTCACAATTTTTATTACCACTACACCTAGAGTGAACACATACAATTCTTTCCGTGAGGGCAGCCTGTTCCATTTTACCGAAACTTTGCCTATAATAGATAGACCTTTGTTTAAAAAAATGTATTTATTTATTTAGGTTTTGGGGCCACACCTGGCAGAGCTCAAGGGTTACTCCAGGCTCTGCGCTAGAAATCACTCCTGGCAGGCTCGGGCCCACATTGGGATGCCAGGAATCAAACCCGGGTCTGTCCAAGGGTTGGCTGCATGCAAGGCAAATGCCCTATCCACTATGCTATTGCTACAGCCCCATATAGATAAACCTTTGACTGGATTTTTCTTACTGTACCGTGAGCTTTTGATTTACAATTTAGCAGCTGGATGCAAATGACCATTCTTTAAGATAAACTGGAAGTAATGAGTATCTTTATTGTCATATGTAATGGGTGTCTTTGGAAATAATATTATTATGATTTCAGCAAAACACTGCCATTCCTTAATTGTACTAGTTCTCTGTGACCCCAGTTTTTCTTGTATAAGAAGAAAACAATGCTTATACCCTCTTAGTGTTGGTTTTCACCACAGCAAGTAGCAATCTTCCTAATAATGGGTACTAGATTATATGAATGGCCTGTGTGTATTGATCCTTTGAACCACAGTAGTATAAAAGGATTGAAATTAAATACTTGAAAAAATAACGACTATGAATGTCAATGAATATCCTGTATCAGAATTAATATTTCTGTATGTAAATATCTCAAGGGTACATGATGCATTAGTACATTGTTTTCTTTCTATACCAATTTTATTTTTATATTGTAAAATACTTAAATATAGTATTTGTAGAGAAATATAGTATAAATAATATTTGTAAAAATATGGAGGTGGGGGTCGGAGTGGTGGTGCAAGGCATAAGGCATCTGCCTTGCACATGCTAGCCTAGGACAGACCCTGATCTATCCTCCGGTGTCCCATATGGTTCTCAAGCCAGGGGCTATCTCTGAGCATCACTGGGTGTGGCCCAAAACCCAAAATAAAAATGGAGGTGGAGATAAAAGATATATTTTATTTAACATTATTTCACTTTCCATACATATTTATAATTCCTTATTTTCTATATGTATTATAATTTAACTAAACTGTTTTACAACCCACACCCCTTAACTAAACTTTCAATATAATATTTAAAATTTGTAAGTAAATATACATACTCAAATATTACATTCCTAGATTTTCAGCGTCAATTAAATAAAGTCAATCTATTTAAAAGCAGAATATTGTAAGCAGCATTATGACTGTTGGCTATCTAATTTTTATAGAGTAGCATTTCTAATTTTATAATCAGAGATTCAGAATAATTCCTTTAGAGTCCAGAGTTCATACTGCCTAGTTTCAGTGTACTGTCAGACAGTTGACATGCATGCTAAATATTTGAATTTGTTACCATTTCTAGTGTTGATTAAAATTTTTCTGAGAGGTGAGAATAAATAACAAGTCCAATTTGTTTATATTCACTACAGTCCTTATTTTAATCCTTCAAAAGTAAAAACTATGCTAACAATATTCTTAAAAACAGTTTCAAGTATTAAACCATTGGTAATATTTGTATATAACCTTGAACCTTTTGCATGCAATGTCCAATTATTTTCTAAGTTTAATTCTGCAATTTCCTCCTAAGCCTGATGTTATCTATATTTAGCGATAGTTACTCTTGATTATTGGAAAATAAAAATAAAAATAGGCATAAAAAGTTCTAACTTAGTTTGCAACATGATTCCAATATGTTTAATATAGCTCAGTATTTTCTTTCTGACATTTACAGAGTAGTAGTACTGTAAATATGCATCATGTATTGATTTATTCAAACCATAAACATTTGGCATTGTTATTCAATCAAGCATGGCATTATCATTAAAATTTAGCACTACTTGACATTTTTGAAATACAATAAACTAGTTTATATTGATGGGTTATAAGATACTATAAAATAGAAATGTGACAAAATAACACAGAAACATATTTTACTCACTGAAACTATATTTATCTCTAATTTGAATTATTCAGAGAGTAGTTTACCTTTTAGAAAATATTAGATTTTATTTTGTATAAAATTAAAGAGGTGCCTATTAATCACCTTTACTCCCTCATATTTAACTTTTTTTTGGCCTAGCTTATCTTTGGAATCATATTCTCAAGACTAATGCTAATGAATTATTTGAATAATGATGAGAGGCAGGGGAGTATAGATTCAGATAATTATAATGATAAGTAAAAATAGTATGTATCCTTTTATATTGGGATCTGCTTTAGGCATTTTACATTTGTGAATTTCCTTCAATAAATTATACCATACTCCCATTAATTACTATAACTATATTACATATAAGAAACATAACACCAAAAATATCTAGGGTCTTCCCTATTAAACAATAGAAGTAGGTTTGAAATTTTATTTTACTGACTCCTAATCTATCCCTCTAAAATAAGCCATTTTAGAATAACTGTTTATATGCTTTGAGGCCTGGTTTCTAACATAGGCCCACTATATTTTGAATTTTTAATATTTGTGAGCTTTTTCATTTCTTATTTTTATAATTAAATGGTAACTATTATAAATTTGTGTGGTCTAATTTTTAATTCTCAAGGTAATATTTTTAAAAATCCTAAATAATATTTATGGAGCTGTAGCTATATCATAGTGGGAAGGACGTTTGCCTTGCATGAGGCATGCTCGGTTTCAATCCCTGGTATCCCCTCTGGTCCCCTGAGCATGTCAGGAGTCATTTCTGAGTACAGAGCCAGGAGTAACCCCTGAGCACAGTCAGGTGTGATCCCAAACCCGAAACAAACAACAAACAAACACATTCTAATTAATAATTACACTGAGTAATAGCATCTCAATATATATAAATATTTGATATTTCTTCATTTGTTTTTTACTATCATTTTCTAGATTTTTATTTCAGGCATTTTGATACTTTAATTTTAATATCATAAATACTGTATATGTGTTTCTTTGGGGTGAGAGAAGTAGCTAACATATTAAGAAACCTAAGAATTTTTCCTTCCTAGAATTGATTTCACTTAAATGATGCTATTCTCCTTGAGAATGCATAGTTGATGGAGCGACAGTGTAATGGGTAAGGTGCTTGCCTTGCACACTGTAAACCCAAGTTCCATCCCTGGCATCCTATATGTTATATTATGCATTGCCAGGAATAATTCTTGAGAGCAGAGCCAGGATTAATGCCTGAGCATCACTAGTGTGTTCCCAGCACTACACACACACAAAAAGAGAATGCATCTTATAGGTCAACTAAATGTAGAGGGTTACCGTATTTTCCGGCGTATAAAACAACTTTTGAAACAAAAAAAAAAGTCAACCGAAAATCAGAGGTCATCTCATACGCCGAGAATATCCCGAACGTTTCCATATGTTGCTGAACCAAAATCATCTGGATATTGACAGGAAAAGAATTTTCAACTCGATCTTGCACCAATCACTGCAAGGCTGCTCGGACTGCCTCTCTGACTCAGCCAATCCGAGCAGGCTTTTTATGCATGCAAATTAGACAATGTTCTGTACCCGAATGGACACTGTCAAAAGCCTGCTTAGATGGGCCAGAGTCAGAGAGGAAGTCTATGACAATAGAACCTTTGAACCTTTGCTTGTTGTGATTGGCTCACTGTGGGACATACAGTTGCAGCACAGGAACGTTCTGTCATACAGAGAATATAAGCCTAAATCTATGTATTAATTGTAAAATTAGGGGGTCATTTTATACGTCTGGTAGTCTTATACACAAAATATGGTAACTGTGATCTAAGTAAGAGGTTCATAAAATTTCACAGATAAACTTACAGCACAAGAAAGGTTTTAGAGATAGCCATTTTAAGCCTTACTTAATCAAGGGGAATTATATATTTTGGGGTTAAGCACATACTGTGTGTGTGTGTGTGTGTGTGTGTGTGTGTGTGTGTATGTGTGTGTGTGTGTTACAATTTCTGGATCACACCCAGAGGCACTCTGGAGGATCAGTCATGGGGTAGGACATATGGTGCTAGGAATCAAACCTAGAGCTCCTGTATGCAAAGCATACTGTCCAGCCCATTAAATTACACCCATTTTCAAAGTACAATGTGTAATTTAAAAAGACATTTTTTAGTTTTGTTTCATAAGTGAGTGTCTCCCGCACTCTGCTCATGGGTCATTCCCAGTGATTATAGAGTAACATTGTTGTTGAAATCCTTTATGCAAAGCATAAAGACTATCTACTCATTTCTCTGCCCTGAAAGTTTTAGCACAACCTCATATATGCCATAATTTACATATAACACTTATTGATGATGTGCTGATAAATGAATTCATAACTTTATTTGAATCTAAGTTTTTCATCATTAGATAGCTCAAATAAATCTGGCCAAAGTCACACAGTATTCTCAATCACCTTTTGCAAAAGCCATAGTGAGAATCTACCTTTTTCATGGAGAAGGGAAAGAGCTCAATGCTTCTTCAAGAATCTTCTTAGTAGAATTTTGTTTTATTCCTTAAAAATTTATTTTTATTCATTACACTAGTCAAAACATGTTGGCAATGAGTAAAAGGAACATTGATCAGGTAATTGAACATTAAAATTCTATCCCTATAAGCATGGATACCATTGAAACAGGATGTACCTAATTCTTACTAAAAATTGAATTATGTAAGTTATGTGAAAAAATTGGGAGATTGGCACAAGTTTGCTTATTTAAAAACCCATGTAGATTATTTGCTTCTGCAATTTTACAGAAATACAGATACGGATACAAGTACAGAAATACAGAATTTTTCAGTTCCATTGAGTACCTCTAGTTTTTTTTTTCTCCTTCTACCATTCTTTTATTCTTTTTGGTTTGGGGCCCACAAGCACCTATGCTTAAAGCTTATTCCTGTCTCAGAGATGAGTTCAAGAAATACTTGGGGAACTCAGATGGTACTGGTGATAAAAACCCAATTGGTCTCTCTTTGGCCCTATTTTATAATGCTCTTGCACAACTTATACAATTGAATTTAAAAACATATATTAAATGAAGATGAAACATTGAATTTTTTTTTCTTTCTATTTGTTTAGGTGGAGCTGGCTAAGGAAGAAAAGTGTGAATTTTTGCCTTTCTTATCCCCACGAAAAGTTATAGTAAAAAGTGGGAGGATTGTTGCCATGCAATTTGTTCGGACAGAGCAAGATGAAACTGGAAACTGGAAAGAAGATGAAGATCAGATAGTGAATTTGAAAGCTGATGTGATCATTAGTGCCTTTGGTTCCATCCTGAGTGATGCTAAAGGTAAGAGCTCTCAAGAGCTCAAACGTATTGTGCAAGTATATTACTTTAGAGCTAGATAGATTTTAACTTTCAATTAATTTATTTAGATATTCATTTTTAATATTTACTATTTCACATATTTATTCATCTAATATGAAATGAAAGTAGTCTTGGTAGAAAAGTTTTGGAAGTATTATATAATAACCATATAAAGTGACTTTTAAAGTAATAGATTTCTTTTAAATTGAATAAGTACATGCTCTTTTTTGTCCTAACAGTTATCCAGTTTTTAATCATGAGAAGAATCTTTTCTTCAATGAGACAAATAATTGTGACAGAAAATTTGTAACAGCTCATCTTCATTGATTCAGACAAATCTAGGTCTGAATGAATAGGCAAACGAAATTCTATTTTGCTTCTATATTCATGACAAATTATCATATAGACATAAAATTTTTCTATTATGTAGCTTGAACCCTATTATTTATATAGATAGCATAACTGGACCTGCTAATGAAGAAAAATTCTTTAAAAGAAAAAAGGAAGTTTTAACTAACATTTCAATTGAGAGTCTATCAGTTGACACTATAATATATTACATTTCTTCACACACAGTGTTATCGTGATCCATGATAGGTGAAAGATATGTAGAAATGCCTTTTTATTTTCTAAAGCCTTTTTTGCTTCAAGTCTCATGGAGTTATTATTACTTCTTAATGAGATAATAAAGTAAAAGATGACTCTTTAGTAAGTCAAAGATTTTTCAGAACAACAATCAAAAATTAAGTGTTGCTAAGTGTTGCTTTCTGTGACTTTTTACTCTATTCATGTTAAAATAGTATTTTTTTGTCTGAAATACCAAAAGCTATATGCATTCAACTGTGGGTTTTTATGCAACAGATAAGTTAAAAAAAAAAAAAAAAACCTCAACCAGTCATTAAACATTTTTGTATTTGGAAACATCCAGATGTTTAATGTCATCAAGATAAGTATTTTCAAATAACTAGATGAACTGAATTTGTCACTTTTCATTTGATGAGTATGTGAGATGCAGACACAGTCACAGTATGGGTTGTTTCTTTGTTAACTAATTTCAGGAAGTAAAACTGAAAAATATGTTAATTTCGTTGTATTTATCAAAAATTGTTTCTCCTACTCGACAAATCACCCAAAATTGAGTACAGTTTGGTAACTGAGTAAAAAATAAAATCTTTAACAGTTCTCTGATTGACTTATCAAGCCAAAATATTTTAGCTTACACATCTAGATTTATATTCCACTGTAGGCTACTCTAATACTAAAAAATAACCAATTTTCCTATTAATACTAAATTATGACTTAAAATATCATAGAAAATTACTTGTACAATCTCATATATGCTGTTTAAATCATACTACTTTGTGTAAAAATTATGTAACTCAGCTTATTTCATATAAATTGGAAGAAAATTGGTTTATTTGGGTTTTGTTTATTTTATTCCACAAATTGTGTTTCTTTTAGCATTTCACATACACAAGCCATAGGAAGTTGTTATAGATTTTGAGAACACTCCAGTTTTCTCCTTCCTATATCCAAGAGCTGAATTAATAAACTGTCTGGGAAAAGATCCTTGGATAGAATTACTACTTTACCAGGGCCCTTCAATAGTTCCATTAAGAAGGTACAATAAAGTGAGAGGGGAAAGAAAAGAATTGGCATTTTAAATAGTATGCTCATTTTGTTCTGCTATCAAAATATTTATAATACATATATGGGAAGCACTTTTTAAAATATATTGAATTATAACATTTGTCAGAAGTTAAACAAGATCATTTTACTCTTGTTAGTTTTAAAATGTTCAAATATTTTCAAGTTTTACATCTTTCATCCTTTATAAGGATAATGAAAATCATAAAATCACTGTACAGGAAACGTGGTGTCCATTTTGATTAGAAGAAGTTATTCACGTTTTTTCCAATTTTGTCATCCTAACACAGATGGTATACAATTTCTGTGTGGCACCTCTGATAATCACATATATGATGCTATGCATTTCAATTTCCTTGTACCTTTTTAAGCAATTAGCTACCTTACTAGCCCTCACTTCCCAACCTCTCTTGGCTCAGTGTCCAATGAAATACATGTCAAACTAAATGACATATTTTCATTTCTCATTATGTTTTTTGTGTTTACAACGTTAAACATTTGTTCCTATTTAAAACACTCTACCAAGTCACTTAACCTTTCTGAGCTCCAGGGTCCTCCAGATTACAAAAATAGCATAACAATATTTTTCTTCCCATATCTTGTGATTGATGTGTGAATTAAAATAAAATTCTGATGAAGAATTTTGAAAATGAAACTAACGAATATATATTCTTTTTTTTTTTTTAGACCACATAAGAATTTATTAGGCACATTCTATATTAGAAATACTCTAAATTTTGAAGGGTGAAGTACTTTTGAGTATTTTTCTTTTTTTTTTTTATTATATCTTTTTTTATTTTGATCATAGTGGCTTACATATTGTTGACAATAATATTTTAGGTACATATTTACATAAAATCAGGGGGGAATTCCCATCCCCAAATTGCCCTCCCTACACCTCCGTTTTTGTCTTACCTCCCTTTTCCTCTTCCCTCACCCCCAGGGCGGCTAGAATATGTGGTCCCCTCTGTCTCTAACCAACTACTTAGTAGTCTTGCATCAGTTTGGTCTTGATGCCTCCCTTATTTCCCCCTCTAAGTAGGGGCAGGGGTAGCTAGTTCAAGTTGCGTGGTTTTGCCTGAAAAAGAGAAAATAAATAAACTGGGGTAAGAGTTTAATACCCCAAAAATGGGCAGAATCCTTCTAGAGGTTCTCATCATCGATTTGGGAAATGAAGGAGAAAAAGAAGTTGAAACACTTCACCAGTACCAAAAGAAGTGTCAAATATCCAGTGAGGACTCCAGCTATAACGATAAGCACCACAAAAAAAAAAAAACAGATAAAAAACAAAACAAAACAAAACAAACAAAAAACAAACACAAACAAACAAAAAACACGCCGTGGTCTTGAAATAAGAAACATGGCGTAGCACATAACGAAAGAAAAGAAAGAGAAAAAAAAATAAGAATAATTGGGGACAACAATTTCAATAATCACATCCAAACTGAGAAATCGACCAAAATAGCTAGGTAAATAAAAATAATAATAACAATAATAGATGAAGGTAAGATATATATAAATAACAAAGGTTTTGTGTTTTTTGTATTTTTTTTCCCTCCTGCCCTGGCACAGTAAATATTGGGGTCATTCGAAAAGGAATTCACTTGCCCTATGAGATATGGGGTTTCTCCGTCCTTGGAGTATACTGTCATGGGATCAGCTCTAGTCTTTGCTCAGGATCATTACTCTCCCGGTTGTGTTTTTTTTTTTTTTTTTTTTTTTTTTTTTTTTTTGGTGTGTGGAAGGCTTCTGCTCTGTCCAGTGTGATACAGTCAGAGCTCTGTGTTTAGAGGTCTCAGTATCTGTACATATCCTGAGGTGGGACTTATGGTGAAGTCAGTCTTTGTGAATCTAGAGGTTCTGTTGCCTCAGTGCCATTTTAATCCATCTTCTGTGGTTGGTGATCTTGGTCTTTGCGCTAAACCTAGGAAGGCATCTAGGATAGCATCTTTCTTTGTTCTTCCAGAAGCCCCTTTCCGTTACAATTGTCTCTGCCGGACCTTTGGAACTGGGGATCATGTTTATTGTGCAGGTCTTAGTTCAAACCCTAGACTAGGGCTTTTATGTTGGTCCCAAGATGTATAAGGTCTGGTCGTGGTTCTAGCAGCCAGTCATCTGTAAATCACGATCTTGGCTTTTGTATCTACCAAAGGGTGCCACGTCTTCTGGTTTTGTCTTGTCGTTAGCTGGTAAGGTAGGCTAAACTGTTCTAAGGTCAACTTGTTCACATTTTCCTCATTGTCGGGATATCATGTTAGAGCTGGCCCTTGTTGTTGACCCTGCAGTATTAAGGCTGTCCCAGATGGAGTTTGTTTCTTGCAGCTGTTGTGAAGAGCTGTGCCATTTCTATGTCTGGGATCCAGGGTTCAAGGCTGGATGGATGATATCTAATCACCTGAGGTCTAAGTTGATTCCACATGACATATTTTCAAGGTTGGAGATATCCCTTCTTTCTGTATTTTTTTAAATTTTTCCCTGAGAATCTGTCGTCTTCAGCAAGAATCATATATGCTTCAGATAGTACTCAATAATTCCTAATTTAAGAAATTTACTCAGTCTTTTGAGTCATCCCTTAAGCCTTAATATTGAATTGAATAATATTGAATATTGAATCTACATGTTATAAACACAATTTAATTAAATTTGTGTTGACTAGTGTCCAAGCTCTATCATTATACTATTTAATTTATAATTTTTTCTTACTGTTATTCAGAATACTTTATGGAACATGCAAAATGATTCCACCTTTTAATTTTTTATTTATTTCTTCTATATAAGAAGCCAAAAGACATTATGTTTAACTTTATTTTACTAAACTCAGTTTAAAAACTGTCAGTAAAATTAGCACAAAATATATCAATTTTTTACTGTATGGGTGGATATCTTAGACTTAATATATTGAAGCATTTATTTAACATTGGAATTTGGAAATTTATGAATATTTATCTATGGTTAAATTATACTTGTTACCATATAGGAAGCATAGTCAAAACACCAATATCAATGTTTAATTAATTTGTTTTGTTGGACAAACTCAGCTTTCATAGTTTTGTATTTCTTCCTTATTTAAGAGCCTGAACTTCCTCTTTTTATAATCTATCAGTTCTGAAAGTGTGATTAAATTTATAAGAATCTAAGTTTTTTTCATCTTCCTCACAGCAACATTTTCAAACTGGGATAATAATTGATGTCCTTGTCCTCATTTTTCTAAGAATCTTAAAAGCATAATATTGATGGGCCGGAGAGATAGCATGGAAGTAAGGCGTTTGCCTTTCATGCAGAAGGTCATTTGTTCGAATCCCGGCATCCCATATGGTCCCTCAACATGCCAGGTGCAATTTCTGAGCATAGAGCCAGGAGTAACCCCTGAGCGCTGCCGGGTCTGACCTCCCCCCCAAAAAAAGACATAATATTGAGTAGAAATAAAAAATGACTAGACTTAAACACCAAATCCAAAGCCAAAAACAACAGAATCGATACCCAATCTACAACAAGCTAGACACAAAAGGGATCACTTATACTAGCAGCTCAAGGGGTAAAGAAGGGGCGATATGGTATGCATGCTGGGAATAGGGATGGAGGGAGGACAACATTGATGTTGGGAATGCCCCTGATTCAATGTCACTATGTACTTAAAATATTACAGTGAAAAATTTGTAATCCACTTTGGTCAAAATAAAAATTATTAATAAAAAAGCATAGTATTTATATGTGCCCTTCACTATGCTTTCAGAGAAATGTTGAAAACCATTGGCCATTCCTGGGACCTTTGTGCCTCTTCCATATACTGCACCATTCTATCAATCTTTTAAAATGCCCACTTTGAAAAGAATTTTATGCCATGATATCGCAGAATCTTTTGTTGGAATCAAGCTTAAGAAAACATCTCATGATGGTCTTCCTGCCCTTTCCTTCTATATATTCTCTTAAATATAATCATTATCTAAATTCTGAAAAAAATAATTTAACTTATTTAAAATAAGACTGTAATTTCTCAGAAGTTAGAGATTATATACCTTTGTAATATCAGTTTTCCAGTATTAACAAACATATTAAAATGCCCATATTAGGTATATAATATATATTTGTTTATATTTATGCATAATGTATTTAAAGGATTCTGTTTTCATATTTATTTGATTATATCTAGTAATTGTTTATTTCTGGAGAGGTTTGTCAATATTTTTTAAATTTTATTTTGATCATATTGGCTTACATATCTTTTTGTTTTGTTTTGTTTTGTTTTGTTTGGGCCACACTTGTTTGATGTTCAGGGTTTACTCCTGGCTAAGTGCTCAGAAATTGCCCCTGGCTTGGGGGACCATATGGGATGCTGGGGGATCGAACTGCAGTCCTTCGTTGGCTAGTGCTTACCTCTAGCACCACCTCTCTGGCCCCTGGCTTACATATCATTCACAGTAGTATTTTAGGTACATATTAACATTGAATCAGGGGAATACCCATCACCAAATTTGTTCTCCACCCATCCCCGTTCCCTTCCTGCAACCCATATCCCCCACCATCACCTCCCGGGCTGCTAGAGTAGGTGGTCCCCTCTTTGTCTAGCTTACTATTAGTGATCATATATCTGTTTGGTCCTGGTACCCCCTCTTGTTTCCCCCTCTATTTGAGAGGCGGAGCTTGGTAATTCGAGTTATGTGGTTTTGTTTGAAGGAAAGAAAAGCAATAAAATGGGGTAAAAATAAATATATAAAGAAAAAAATTTTTTAAAATCATATAAGCTGAAAATGGGCCGAGTCCTTCTAGAGGCTTTCAACCTCAGTTTGAGAGAGGAAATTAAAAAGGTAATTGAAAACCACAACAATACAGAAAAAAAATAGCAAATTAAATATCCAGTGAGCACTACAGCAATAAAGACAAGCACCACACAATAGTCTCAGTCCTGAAATCAAACCATGCCTGAGTGCAAAAAGAAAGAGAAAGAGAAAGTAAAATAAAATGAAACAAAATTGGGGACATCAACTTCAATATCTACACCAAAATAAAGAAGTCAAAAAAATCAATCAGTAAATAAATATTTGTCAAATTATATCCTGGTTTATATTCTTTATAATTATATCCTGGTATATATTCTTTATAATTAAATTATTATTATAGTAATTTGAGTTTGACTGCTATAGTAACTCAAAGCAGGATATGCTCAGTTGGAAAGCTGGTTTTTTTTCTTTGTTTTTTTGGGCCACATCAGGTGATGCTCAGAGGTTACTCCTGGCTATGCTCTCATAAATCTCTCCTAGCTAAGGGAACCTTATGGGAAGCTGGGGTTTGAACCATGGTCTGTCCTAGGCTAGCGCTGTTGTTTTACACTTTATGTGCCTACTCTTTTAGGAGAAATGGTTATAGGATCTACCTTCTTGAGCTAAAATGTAAATGCATTAATATGTTTGTACAAGTATATTTAAGCAGCTATCTGGGTTCATTACATATTAGCTTATTTTATATGTTTTATCCTTCTATAATATTTTATTAATTTTAAAAATTAAACTAAGTTATATTGCATCCTTATGATGATCTAAATATTTCTATATAAAAAGCATTTCAGGGGCTGGTGAGGTGGCGCTAGAGGTAAGGTGTTGGTCTTGCAAGCGGTAGCCAAGGAAGGACCGTGGTTCAATCCTCCTCGATCCTCGGGCGTACCATATGGTTCCCCCAAGCCAGGGGCAATTTCTGAGCGCTTAGCCAGGAGTAACCCCTGAGTGTCAAACGGGTGTGGCCCATACCCCCCCCAAAAAAAAAAGCATTTCAAAATCAAAATTGAATCAGGAGCTTTGAGACTCTGTCTTACCTGAGGTAAACCAGTGAAGGGAATATTATTTGTTTAGTTTGTTTTTTTTATTTTTGTTTTTGTTTTTTAACACCTGGCAGTGAATGAATCTATGATCAGGAATTACTCCTTTTGGTGCTCATGGGATCATATGGGATGCTGGGATCAAGCCCAGGTCAACTACATGCAAGGCAAATACCCTACCCACTTTGCTAAATGTTCCAACCCCAGATATTTTTAAATTTATCATTTCATATTTGGAATTTTTATTTGGAAAAAGTCATCAGATCACAATTAATATCTGTATGGCAGAATTTTAAATATTTGACTATAAATCTTGTTTTATAGAGTATGGACATTTTTTTCTCTCAACTGTTTTTTACTAGAAATTACCATTCTGAATCTCCCCTATAAACATTTTTAAAGAGCAAAGGACTTCCAAAAAATTTATTTCTCTGAACATGGTGATATTTGCCCAACTATTCTGCTGTACTTAATACAAGATGATACTGCCTTATATTTTAAGTAGAAAAGAGAAAAGCACTTGTGAGGATATTAAGCTTGTATTATTAAGAATTTAAAACTTGGGCCCGGAGAGATAGCACGGTGGTGTTTGCCTTGCAAGCAGCCGATCCAGGACCAAGGTGGTTGGTTCAAATCCCAGTGTCCCATATGATCCCCCGTGCCTGCTAGGACATTTTTCTGAGCAGATAGCCAGGAGTAACCCCTGAGCACCGCCAGGTGTGACCCCCAAAAAAAAAACAAACAAAAAAAAAAAGAATTTAAAACTTGTGGGAGACTATAAAGTATAAAAACTCATGTTAGAAAAATTGATCAGAGTAAAAACTAATTTGGCATAATTATATATATAGTATTTCTCAGGAGAGCAAATGACAAGATGACTTGTCAAGATGAAGGGAATTCATAACCCTTTTCTAGGAAAGAAATTTATAGAATTTACTCCTGATACATTGTTAGTTTTTATTTTGGTCATTGTACTAGAGGAAAAAAAATAAAACACTAAACTCACTTTTCCTGAATCTTTAATGTAGCTCTCAGAAATCAAGTCTTTTGAAACAGTTAAATTGCAATTAGTTCCATTAGAGTGTGTTTCTTTTGCAGGGATTGTGTGTGTGTGTGTGTGTGTGTGTGTGTGTGTGTGTGTGTGTGTGTGTGTGTGTGTGTGTGGAGTTAAAATTTATTTATTTGTTCCTCTTGTTAGAAAATCTGAGAAAAGTTTTTAAAAGCCTCTTGGGGTAAATCAAAGATCCTGTCAATAATATCTTTAGGCTAGCTTTAATTCATCTGCCCTCCTACTGAGAAAAAGTGCAGGCCACAGGTTAATTTACCTTGTTTGAACTTAATTGCTAATCTGCAAATGCCTACATTAGTCTCTATCAATGAAGATATTCAGGAATTTTTCAAATGTGCCCCATTTCTCCTCTTTGATGTTGGAATAGGCCTAGGAAAAGTTTTAAGGTGAGCAGTAAATAAAAGATGTGATGTGCCCCATAATAATGCTTAATTGTGCTCTAGCATAATTTTGAGGGTATGAATATGTGTGTGGTTGTGTGTGAGACACAGAGAGACAGAGAGAGAGAGAGAGAGAGAGAGAGAGAGAGAGAGAGAGAGAGAGAGAGAGACATTCTTGGAATCAATACCAATACCTCATACATGCTAAGCATATGCTTTACACTGCTACTTCCCTGGCAAATAGTACCTGTTTCTGTTTTAATTTTAAATTTTAAATTGGTGAGTACTTAAGTTGTATCCAGATATTGGCTATTAAGGCAGTACTGATGCAATGACCATAGGCGCTCGTGTATCATTTATCATTTAAAATTATATGTTTCTGTTATTGGGGTAGAAGTCAAGGAGGAGAATCACTGGGAAGGTGTTTTGTTTTTTTGTTTGTTTGTTTGTTTTTGAGAAGTCTTATACTGTTTTTTAGTAGAACCTAGTGCAGATGACGACAGTCCAACCAACAGGGCATTCCAATCCTCTCTCTACATCCTCAGCAGCATAGGTTGTTTCCTGCACTGTGAAATGGGCCATTCTCGTGGCTGTGATGTATTATCTTACTGTTGAATATGTAACTTGCATTTCGCTAACAATCAGTAATAATAAAGATTTTTCTCATAATATTGTTGCCATCAGTTTGTGTTCTTTGTTCAGCTCTTCTCTTTTTGAAGGGTTATAAACTTTGTCATTGTTTAGTTTTTTGAGTGCTTAATATGTTTTGGGTATTAGTCCTTTGACAGAATAAATGCTAGGCAAGTATGCTTCCCATTTGAGTTGAATGTCCTTTGACATTTTTTTTATGTTATGTTATGTTATTTTTGTTTGTTTTTGGGGGGGTCACACCTGGAGGTACTCAGGAGTTATTCCTGGATCTGAGCTCAGATATCGTTCCTGGCAACCTCCAGGACCTTATGGGATGCCTGGGATCTAACCCGGGTCTGTCTCATGCATGGCAAATGCCCTACTGCTATGCTATAGCTCTGGTCCAATTTATTTTATTTTATAATTTAATTATTTTATTTTATTATTTTACTTTATTTTATTATAAAAACACATTTATATGGTGTTTTGGATCATATCTGGTAGTGCTCACAGCTAACCCTTGGCTTTGCCTTCATGTATTACTCCCGGTAGAGCTTGGGGGATTGAACCCAGGTTGGTCTCACACAAGTCAAGCACCTTACTATCTGTACTATCTCTCCCAGCCTTGTCTTTTTATTTTAGGTACAAGCTTGATATAAAAAGTCATTATGAATTTCATGCTTGTTTTTTATTGTTCCTTCTGTTTTATTTGCCAATGGTGTTCAATTATTGAAGATGCCTCTCACATATAAACTATGGATATTTATGAATTTTTCTTCATGTATTTGTAGACTCAGATCTAATATTCAAGTTGTTTACCTCATTTTGAAATTTCTATATGACATGAGGTAGAGGTCCAATTTAATTTTTTTTCACGTTTTTAAGAAAGTTTGCACAGCACCATTAGTTGAGTATGTTATCCTATTATTGCACTTACCTTTGTTGTTATCAAATAATATCCATTGTTTGAAGGTTTGAAGGTTATCCCTGATGGTACTCAGGGGCTTCTATTTACTTTCTTTTTTTTTTCTTGTCCACACCCATTTGATGCTCAGGGGTTACTCCTGGCTAAGCGCTCAGAAAATCGCCCCTGGTGGGGGGAACATATGGGACGCAGGGGGAATCGAACCGGGGTCCTTCCTTGGCTAGTGCTTGCAAGGCAGACACCTTACCTCTAGCGCCACCTCGCCCGCCCCTCTATTTACTTTTTATGAGGGCTTTTCTACACATGATGCTCAGGAGAACATGTGGTTTCTGGAATTAAACATGGGTATCAGTATCCTATGTGCATTAGTTCTTTTAACTATTTTCTTGTTACCTCAATTTATTTTTATTGACAATAAAAGTATTACAAAAAATGAAGTACTCACTGCTAATATAACAGATAAGTTGAAAATAGTTCCTAGCCTCCTAGCCTAGAGTAACTTACATAATATGTAATAGTTTCGATTATTTAATTGAAGTTTTCTGTATTTGTAGTTACAAATAATAAATAATATACATATAAAATATATATGCATATGATATATATTTTATATGATTTTCACACCAACCTAATATCTGCTATTATAGGCAATGAGCTAAGTTTTGGGGTGTATATAAAGCAGTGGGGTGAATATGCAAACAATGCCTTTAGGAATGCAGTTAACAGGAGACGCTCAGAACTTCAATAAATTGTTCTGTGAGATTACAGTCTATGGAAGTACAGAACAATCTAAGAATTCAGAGAATCTTCGCAGAGGAAGTGGGTTGTAACTTGAAATCTGAGTGATGAGTAGGAGTTATCCAGGTGGAAAGTGGGTGGAAGGGAGGGAGTTACGGAGAAATTATGCAACTTGCTTAACACCACTCTGTTAGATTAAGTAGTCAGTTTTCAGTCTTTTAAAAAATCTATATAAATACATAAAAGCTGTCTTTAGAAAATTTTAATCAGCCTACTTATATCATGCATGTTCTCATCTTTAATCAGTAAAAATTTTGAATTCCCCTTTTATTTTTAATATTGTACTTCTTATTTTGTAATATCTACCATATCTTTCATATGCGTCATGCAATGAACATTTCTTGAACCTTGTGTGGACAAAGGAGAATCTTTGACCTTCCTGTACGCATAGGTTCATGGGATAAATAAATAGGCAAATACAGGGTGGTACAATTTACTAATTTGATATCACACTTAGATTGGGTTTTAAAGCTTGAATAGGAGTTTCTTGATTAAAGGGGGTGTGATGCACAAAAGCTCACTTCTTTTCCAAAGTGACAGAATGGTACTGACTATATAATGATAAGAAATTCCTTTCGATTGCAACTGATGATGTTTGGAAATATAAGCTAGAGAGTGGTAATGAAAAGATGTCAGAGAGGCTGGAGAGATAGCATGGAGGTAAAGAATTTGCCTTGCACGCAGAAAGATGGTGGTTCGAATCCCGTTATCCCATATGGTTCATCGAACCTGCCAGGAGCGATTTCTGAGCATAGAACCAGGAGTAACCCCTGAGCTCTGCCTGGTGTGACCCAAAAACCAAAAAAGAAAAGATGTCAGAAAATTTGATTGCAATTAATATGGAGTCAAGTGTTAATAGAAGCTTAAAATTTTGAATTTTATCTTTAAATATATAGATGTCACCTGAGGAAGTGTAATTATAAGAGATTTAATGAGGTAATTCTGGTAGGTTCTAGATATCACTTCTCTCTGTCATTAACTAAAGATTTTTGATATTCTGTGAATAGTTGAAAATTAGTAACCATAAAATCACTTTTAGGACGCTTCATATGAGAAAGCAGGTTTGACTTCTAGTGTAAAATTCTCCAATAAAGTATTATATCTAAAATACTGTAAGATCCACTATAGCTTGTCTGCTGGTAAGAAGTTGTTCCACTAATATTTTTAGTTTAAAGGGAAGAAAAGCCGGAGCAATAGCACAGAGGTAGGGTGTTTGCCTTGGACACAGCTGACCCACAATAGACCTGGGTTTGATCTCCGGCATCCCATATGGTCCCCCCAAGCTAGGAGCAATTTCTGATCGGATAGCCAGAAGTTACCCCTGAGCTTCACTGGGTGTGACCTAAAAACAGAAACAAAAACAAAACGATAAAGAGCCTTTCAAATGATCTACAGGTAAGGGCAAAGATTGCCTTCCTACTTTCTTACATATTCTTTAAAAGAAATTACTGTTAGAATTTTAACAGTTTATATATGTACATATACATATACAAATATATAGCTAATATACAGTAGAAGTACACCACAAAAGACATGTTTTTAACTGAAAGGGAGATTAGAATTTTATTCTCAAATCTCTATTTCTAGAAACTGAATTAGAAGAATTAAGTTAATTGTCAATATCACTTGTATATTAGCACCAATTCCAAGATTAAAATCCAATGTTTATTTTATTCTAGTCTTCTTTATTTTTATTAACATACATTTTCTTTTACTGTTATAAGATAAACAGTATGTCACCAAATATATTGGTATTGAAACCAACTAGCATAAATTGATAATATTTAGAAGTTCTTGTGAATGATTTGCACTTGATTTAAATATGAGGAGCTTTGAAATTTTATTCCCAGAAATGCCAAAAAATGGATAAATAAAAATAATAAAATTCTAAAAAATCAACAATTAAAAAATTGTTGACTTACTTTCAGTGACTTTCAGTGGTGGACTGGTGGAAGAACACTGAGACTGATATAAGGATGCTGACTGACTGGCTGATGGGGTTGAAAGTGTGGTAAAAAAATAAATGAAAATGGGACTGGAGTGGTGGCGCAGCAGTAGGGCATTTGCCTTGCACACAGCTGACCCAGGAAGGACCTCAGTTTGATCCATATGGTCCCCCAAGCCAGGAGCAATTTCTGAGCGCATAGCCAGGAGTAAACCCTAAGTATCACCCGGTATGGCTCAAAAACAAACAAACAAACAGAAACCAAAAAATATATAAATGAAAACAAAATAAGAACAGAAAGTTTACTCAGGGGTCAGTCTCAGTGCTTGTCAAGTTGCCTGCCCTTTACCTCAACTTTAATTAATTAATTTATTTAAAGGGTACTTTCTCACCTGTTCATAGAATCATAAAGGTCATGGCCAAAATTCATGGAAAGAATGCGGTGCCTCAGATTGAATTTAGATCTGATTCATGCAAGACAGGTATCCTGCTCTTTCAAACTATCACCTTGGTCTCTAATCTCTTTTTTAAAAGAGTTAATATAAAACTCTGCTTGAATGCTAGTGTTCTAAACAAGTATTTTTTCAACTAGGAGTCTAAAAACCCCTTGAGTTTCCAGAATATTCAAGGAAATTCTGGGTTAAATTTGCATGTATGCATGTCTACAGCAAGAGACTATAGACAAACTGGTAGGATTCTGAGGGGTGAGTTGCACAGATGGTAAACAAACAAATAAAAAGCTCATGTGCGAGGCCAGACTTGGAGAAATAATGTTTGAGAATCATTCTTTTAGATCACAACTACTTCCTATTGTTGCTTTAGTCTTCTGGTACTAATCCAGCCTTTTGAGAAGTTAGCTCAGAGTGGATATATAGTCTAAGTGTTGTAACAGCAATTGTTTCTCTGCCTTGAGGAATTCATCAGAAATACCTTATAAATATGCTTCTCTATGGTTATTGGATAAGATGGTATGACATTAAGAAAAGAATGATTGCTGAAACAGTTCAAGGGTAGTTTACATTAAGGCCAAGATTTTGGTAGTTAGATAAAGGCTGAGATAAAGACAGTGGAAGCAAAATGCTGAGGAACATTTAGAGTAACAGAATTGTTTATATTTATAAGTATAGAATTTATATTATAAATTTAAGTTATAAATTTATAATTTATATTAAATATTGTTTTTTTATAGAGTCAGGAGTAACCCCTGAGCTGCCAGGTGTGACCCAAAAACAAAAAAAAAAAGTGATTTGATATCAACATCACATCACTTACAACTGCCTGAGACATCATTTAAAGCACCACGTGATATATCTGTGATTATTTTACTTTCCCATAATAACTGCATAGGAATGTGTTGTTTCCCTAGTAAATATTTCTATGCAGATCCTTGTCTTAACTTTATTTTCCAGATTTTACTACGAGTTGATATAATATGCATTCTTATATGAACTCAGTGGATAAATTGGAGTTTTCTATCAAATCAAATCAAAAATTATATATAAGAAGTAGAGCAGTGGTGACAAGTTTAGCTGAGGAAATGGTTAAAAGTGAAAACATAACAATTGTTTTAGAGAACATAAAACATATAATTTCATAAATACTATTCAATGTATAGTGAGTGCAACTGATGATTTGAGCTTTGTTGAATAAGGTCTATTATTCATTTCTTTTAAATGCTAACTAAATTATGATATACTAAAATCCATTCCTAAATAGTATTCTTTTAAATATTAAACTACACTCGGTTGTTGTGAGATGAAATATCAGCATGTAGAATTTATAAAATACTTATGGTTATCATAATATTGCTAATAATATGGTACATGTTGAGCAACATTACAGTAGTTTTCATATTTCTCTTTAAATATTATTAACAATTCCCATGACTTAAAGAAAGCCCATATTTTCCCATATATTTGTGCATTGTTGCTCCAAAAATCATTACAATTTTCTCAAATATTAAAATCTAAGCTATTCTCCCATAATGATGATATTTAAAGTGTTCTAATTAAATTTTTTGTTTCTTTTTTGGTCCAATACCAGCAGTGTGTAGGTCTTATTTTTGTTTTTCTTTGGTTGTTGTTGTTTTGAGCCACACCCAGCAGCACTCAAAGGTTACTCCTGGCTCTGCACTCAGAAATTGCTCCTGGTTTAGTGGACTACATGCGATGCTAGGTATTGAACCCGTGTCCGTCCTGGGTCAGCTGCGTACAAGGCAAATTGTCTATTGCTATTGCACCACTCTGGCCCAGTGTGTAGATTTAACTCATAACTCTATGCTCAGATACTAACCCTGGCAGACATAGGGAAACATAAGGATGCTGAGGATCATACCTGGATCAGCCACATGCAAGACAAGTGTCCTACCTTCTGTCATTTGAATTTAATTTTTACATCCACTCTAAAAATTATTTTTGCTTACTAATGGAAACTATTTATTAGTTCAATATAAATTTTCTGAATATATACCGTTTCATACCCAGTTCCTCTGAATACACACAAATGCATATATTATCCCTTTCTATAAGAACTTTCAGTCATATAGAAAAAGAAAAATAGACATAAATAAAACAGACATTAGGTAAAAATGGAATCTTGGATAAGAATAGACTGCTACTTTAACTTATGAGGTAATAAGATAACTTCAAGCTTTAATAATGAAAGAAAGGTTTATGTAGTCAGTATTTCTAATAGATATGGGTACTATGTAAGAAATAAGGTACGAGAAAGTTCATTTCAGCACAATAAATAGATGTTTTTAGATCATCAAGCTTTTCCTTTGACTATGTCATAATGACTAATATTCTCATAGCTTTAGAAATATTATGATAAATGTAGAAGAATATTTCTGACATAATAATGTTTTTGTTAAGTTAGCTCAAACTAATTTTATTTTAAAGTTAGTAAGAATAAAATACAAATTAATATGTTGGTTCCTATGTCCCATTCACTCACAGAAGGAGGATGTAATGGATCTGTATCTCTTTGGCTATTGATTATTTCCTGAATTAAGAGAATTCAAGAAAGAAGAATTTAGAGTCAATATATATCATAATTTTGACATTAATATTACAGTGTTGTTCATCTTCACTAAAATTAGAAACATCTAGAAGTGTCCCAAGTATCAATTGAATGAAAGGAAGAATGAATACAGAGATAAATAAATATTGGGGTGCCTGAAATCAAACCCCAGTCAGCTTCATGCAAGGAACATGTCCTATTTGCTATACTGCTCTTCTAGCCACTCCTTTTTCTTCTACTTGTAAAGTACATCTTTTCTTTGAGACCTAAGCAGCAATATTCTGTCTAGAATCAGAGTATTACTGCTCTGTTCTTTTTGGGGGGAGTGGGAGTGGACACATGTGATAGACCCAGAGTTTACTTCTGGCTCTGCTCAGAGATCATTTCTAGTGGAGTTTAGAGGGTCATATCAAAAATTGAACCTATATCAGCTGAATGCAAAACCAGCCTATTTCCTGGTATACTATTACTTTAGCTCAGACTGTTCATTTTTATCATTTTTCTTTACATTATATTTCTTCTCATTCAAAAACCCTCTAAGATCCTACTTCCCTCCCTATGATTTTAAAATTTTTCTCCTGTTTCTCAACACCCTTCATATGACAGTGGATAATTTTCATCAATAATAGTAAATAATTCACTATAGAATAATTAGGATATCAATAGAATAAATAAAAATATTTTGTAAATCAATAAAATAAAGCTAGTCTTTAATTTTGATTTTTAGAATTACTAAATTCCTAAAAAGAATATCTTTCAACATGCACTGCTATTTTCTCTATATTTTCTCTCATTAATTTTCTTTATTCTGCCTTTACTCTCATCATTTACTTGCAAATACATAATCTTCAGATTACTAAACCTAGTTGCCTTCTTTAATGTTCTCTTATTCTTAAAACATCAGTTTAAAATGATCTCTTTGTAGCAGATATAACTCAGAAATATCTTTATTCTAATAAATTTCTGATTATTCCTCCTCAGATGTTTTCATTGTCACTTAAAACAATTGTCATATTTTATTTTTACTTTGGATTTTTCAGTTACTTTACATACCTTTGTGACTGTATCTAATTCCATGGTGCAAGATCTAAGAGTGTATCATGAAACAGAAAAGCACAAATTTTTATAATTGGTAAAACTGTAAATACTGAATATTTTGTAATTTGACTAAAATTCTGAATTTGTAACCTAAACAATTTACCCGAATCTTTGTTTTCTCCTCAGTAAAAAAACAAGTAGTAGTGCAGATTCTATGAGAAGCTAAAGAAATAAATTATATATAATGCCTAGACCAGACCAGCTACTGGTTCTAAGAGACAGTAAATGTTTGTAATTACTGTCATTATGAAGCATATTTAATGTTTTTTGCCAACACCAAAGATAATTTTGACTGCATGTTGCTAATATAACTTGTGCTCCATAAAAAGAAGCTATAAGTTTGAACACATTTACATATGTATTAAAATTGTTAAAAAATAATTTTACTATGTTTTAAGTTTACATTGAGGTATGCCTAGAGCAGATTGACAAGCAAAAAAAGTCACAAGATGGATATCAAAAAATAACATTAATGAGTTGCTAAAGCTAAAATTACAGGAACTTATGAAATTGGTTAAACATAAAAACCATTAAACTGTTTACTGAAGCTTCACAGATATACTACAGCTAATGAACATTTCTGCTATTTAAATAAGCCCAAATTGAACACACATTACATGGAAACATAATTAGTCATGGCAGCCAAACATACAAAGACTTATTTTTAAAGCTCTATTTAGGAAATCTTTTCCATTTGATTTATTTTGTTAATTAAAATATTTTTCAGTATTCACTTATATTTTAACAATATTGTTTTCACAAGTAGGATAATTTACTACTGGCTTTCTATTTGTTTTTATTTAGGTCTTAAACGCAGCAAATGGGAATTTAATATTAAACAGTTTAACCCTTTTATGTAACTACTTATATCATTTGTTGGTATCATTCAACATTTTAAAATTTAGTTCACTGAGAAGTACATGTAAAATACTTCTATTGCCTTTCTAATTTTTTCAGTCTTTTAGTGATCAAGAAGTATTAAGCAACCAAATATGCATAGAATTATGCTGATTATGGTCCAGCTCAGATTAAGGATTTTCTGTTCCTTCAGTGAGTTTGTAGTCTTCAGTCTTTGGTAGAGGGTATCTTTGAATATGAATAAGCAATTCAAAGTGCAGCATTTGGGAATCCAGCAGAGAATTTGAAAACAATTCCTCTCTATTTTCTTCAAGGACACAAACCATCTTGAGGGGATCTCTTTCTGATAAAATCAAATCAAATCTTCAAGGAGCTTAGAGTTTTAAATAGATGAAATTATTGCAGAGAAATAAGCAAATCAAGGTGAAGTGTTTCAACAGTTTTTATTCTGAATTGATTAGTTGGTCAGTTTAAGAAATGAATGCCAGTTTTCCCCAAAGAATATAAGTAAAACAAAGGAAGCTGTTACAGGCTATTATTGACAGACATTCTTTGTATTTAACTCAGGAGGCATAAAAATGCTCTGAGTTTGGAAGGGAACAAAATTAAAGCAGTATTCTGCCTGTATCCGACATGAGCATCCAACTTAACATATGTTGCTACTGGTAATTCAAATCATTAATCAAACAATATTGACCTCATTTCCCTTTCACTTTGTATGTGGTGTGTTTCTCAAAGCAGGGCCTTTTTATTTCTTTATTATTATTTCCTTATCTTATATGCATTTATGTCAAAGTATACATTTTTATTTACTTATTTTTTATAAGAGCCATCCATGCTCAGCAGTGTTCAGGGACCTAATGACAATACTTGTGATACTCAACTTAATTGTGAGGTCTGAATGCTCCATGTTGGTCAGCTGGCATTGCAGGGGATGGAAGAAGTGTGGAGTATAAGGCTTGAAGCTCAGGTCCTCTCACAAAAGTCATATGCCAATTGAGCTATATCTCTGGACTCCTGGAAGCTCACTTTATAAAGAAAAAATATTTAGGTGTTTTCTTTACAGTGAGCAGGCTCTAATTGTAAAAATAAGACTTAGGTGAAAAATAGCCAATAGACAGATTAACAAGCAAGCTAATCAATGAAAGAGATAACTATTACACTTTACAACCACAAGGACTAATTGAGTGCCTCTTGTATGCTATTATGTTCTGTGTAGGGAAAAAGCAGATAAGGTACCTAATCCCGTAGCATAGTGGAATCAAAGCAAATACATTATTAAAAAAAATTAAAAAATAAAAAAACAGGGGCCGGAGAGATAGCATGGAGGTAGGGCGTTCGCCTTGCTTGCAGGACAGTGGTTCGAATACCAACATCCCATAGGGTCCCCTGAGCCTGCCAGGAGCGATTTCTGAGCATAGAGCTAGGAGTAAACCTTGAGCGCTGCCAGATGTGACCCCAAAAAAACCAAAACAAACAAAAATTAATTTAAAAAATTAAAAACAAACATCCTTACAATGGTTTCACAGTCCCACAATGGGAGCCCTACTATTACTACTACTGTAAAGCCCTACAGTAATAAATGCGTGAGTGGTTGTGGTTCATTTCACAGAAAGAGAAGAGAATTTTTTGGTTTTGTTTTGTATGTTTGTTTAATAGATTTGACCTAAGGAACTATCTATATATTTGGTCAGACATGAATTCACTTTTTATGCTTCAATTAGAATTGACCTCTACAACCACCTCACTACCCCCACTAAGTTAAGTGCCTGCAAGGCAAAGTCTAGACCTGTCATGATATCCTTGATATTCCATGTGGACTCTGTATATGTGTGTGCGTGTGTGTGTCTGTGTGTGTATGACTTTTTGGGGGGAGGAGAAAACTGTGCTACTCCCATTGGCTCATCAGTAGTGTAATTTTTATGTTGTTGTTGATTTGTTTCATCTCAAAGGTCAGAAAAAAAAGATTGCTACTTGTTGTTTATGTTTAGGATGCTAATACCTAACTTAGAGATTTGTGTTCTAAATGAAATTTTAGCATTTTGCAATGATCAGTTTCATAGCTAACTTCTCTAAGGGATCCAATAGGAACATAATTCTACTCTTTATATGGTTTTGTTTGCTTGTGTGTTTGGTATCTCCCAAACTATAATAAAAAATACCTATGACCCCAGGCCAGCAATTTTCAGCCAACTACACCACAGGACTTCTTTCAGGACTAAAGTATGTGGTGCTACTTAGCACTGGGTTACCAAGGATTACATCAGCCACCTTGAGACATTGAATATTACTTGGTCTACCCCAAGGTGGACCCACCTTTAGGAACATGATTAACTTGGGGGATCATATAGTGTTGACTGGAGTGGAATTAGCTATATATGTAAGGCCTACATACCAATCTCTGGCAAACTTTGTGCCATATTTCAAATATAATACTAGGGATGACTTCAATAAAACTATACTAAGTAATAGAGAAAGTTTCCATTGTATAAAGTAGTGGAACATGGTAACTGATTGGATATTGAGATAATAAGAGAGAATAGGTTAAAATGTTAATATTTTGGGGGCTGGACTGATAACACAGTGGTAGGGCATTTGCCTTGCACGAGATTTAGGATAGACTGTGGTTCGAATCCCAGCATCCTATATGGGTCCCCCATGCTTATCAGGTGTGATTTCTGAGCACAGAGCCAGGAGTAACCCCTGAGCAGCATTGGGTGTGAGCCAAAAACAAAAAACATATTAATAGTTTCATGATTAAGTTGATAAAAGAAAGTGGGAACAAACAATCAGTAATATTCAGGAGTAATTGTGGAGGTTTGTAGGAAAAGGTGTATTAGTGATGTCATCAAAAATAAACTTTATGAAAATGAAGTGGTCAACTTTTGGTGCTGTTAAACATCAAGGCCACAAGGAGGTGACAAGTGAAATATACAGGTGCAAGATTCTAAGTCTTAGAAACACCATAAAATTTGGGTTTGGCGGGGCCAGAGAGATAGCATGGAGATAGGACGTTGCCTTGCATGCAGAAGGATAGTGGTTCAAATCCCGACATCTCATATGGTCCCCGGAGCTTACCAGGTGCGATTTCTGAGTATAGAGCCAAGAGTAACCCCTGAGCACTAATGGGTGTGACCCAAAAACACACAAAAAAATTGGGTTTGGGGAATTCATATTGTTCTGTTCTGTAAGCAGTGACTACTGCAGTGAGTCACTAGATTTGGTCATTTAAAGCTAAACAGCACATTAGTAAGAGAGTTTTAGTTTAACTTTGGGATTCCATAAAAATTGAAAAACTGGAAATACTGCACAGGTTTGGCAAACATCTTGTTTACTGACTGATAATGAATGGAGAAGAGAGAGAATTTTCCCTAGGCAGAATATCTACTAGTTAAGGAGAGGAGGTTTCTAATATTAATTAGTAGATATTCACACTTTATTGGAGGGGGAGTTATTATAAGAAAAAAATAGAGAGGGAATAGATACATTAGATTCATAATTTGGGCAGTCAGAAGACAAGTGTGAAAATTTATACATCCCTTTTCAGGAAAGCAGACAAAGGATAAATAGTGGACATAGTAATTAAGCTAAACAGATTACTTTATCAAATAAGAAATGACTTAAGATTCAGAGGAAGGTGTGTATTTGGTTTAAGGAATGATTACTAAAAAGAAACGGCATAACATGTAGGTTAAATATTTAATAGGAAACTAGTTATATGTAGTGGTATGAAAAAGATGAATATAGTATTTGAGGTCATTATTATTGAGAGGATATTAAAGATCCAAAGCTAGTACTTTCCATTAAATAGTGCATTAATTCTAGAAATGTAAACATTTAAATGTTAGAAAGAGGAATACACCAAAATGCAAGGATATTTCAAAATTCAGAGTCCAGTTACTGTAGCTTTCTGAAAGTTAGTCAGGAGATTAAAATTTATGTGATTCAACTATTGATGCTACAAAATGTCATGAGATAGCATAATTGTGGTCGTACATTTTGGTCCCCATAGGAACCCTATATTCATCAGGGAGTGGTGATAGGATATAATGTGTGGGCGGTAAAATATAGACATATTTTTCTAACTATTTGTAATCTTTATTGTGACAAATATGAATTATAAGTCACATTATATTTCAGATACATAGG